>NW_027490284.1:300000-535330 GCF_050948175.1 Xylocopa sonorina | reverse complement strand
TGCGATATCGCGTTTTAAGAAGCATTAGAAATCTATTGCTACGATACGTAGACATCTGCAGACGCTATTTCCTTGCAAGGAAGTGTCGCATTTACGTTCATTTGAAGTGTAGACGAGGAATACATAACACTTCGCAAATCATGTTATATCTTACCATGAAACATAGAAATGAGATGCGATATCGCGCTTTAAGAATCAAATGAACTCTATTGCTACGATACGTAGACATCTGCAATCGCTATTTCCTTGCAAGGAAGTGTCGCGTTTACATTCATTTGAAGTGTAGACGAGGAATACATGACACTTCGCAAATCATATTATATCTTACCATGAAACATAGAAATGAGATGCGATATCGCGTTTTAAGAAGCATTAGAACTCTATTGCTACGATACCTAGACATCTGCAGACGCTATTTCCTAGCAAGGAAGTGTCGCATTTACATTCATTTGAAGTGTAGACGAGGGATACATGATACTTCGCAAATCATATTATATCTTTCCATGAAACATAGAAATGAGATGCAATATCGCGTTTTAAGAAGCATTAGAACTTTATTGCTACGATACCTAGACATCTGCAGACGCTATTTCCTAGCAAGGATGTGTCGCATTTACATTCATTTGAAGTGTAGACGAGGAATACGTGATACTTCGCAAATCATATTATATCTTACCATGAAACATAGAAATGAGATGCGATATCGCGTTTTAAGAAGCATTAGAACTCTATTGCTACGATACGTAGACATCTGCAAACGCTATTTCCTTGCAAGGAAGTGTCGCATTTACTTTGATTTGAATCGTAGACGAGGAATGCATAACACTTCGCAAATCATATTATATCTTACCATGAAACATAGAAATGAGATGCGACATCGCGTTCTAAGAAGCATTAGAACACTACTGCTACGATAGGTAGACATTTGCAAACGCTATTTCCTTGCAAGGAAGTGTCGCATTTACATTCATTTGAAGTGTAGACGAGGTATACATGATACTTCGCAAGTCATATTATATCTTACCATGAAACATAGAAATGAGATGCGATATCGCGTTTTAAGAATCATATGAACTCTATTGCTACGATACGTAGACATCTGCAGACGCTATTTCCTAGCCAGGAAGTGTCGCATTTACATTCATTTGAAGTGTAGACGAGGAATACACAACACTTCGCAAATCATATTACATCTTACCATGAAACATAGAAATGAGATGCGATATCGCGTTTTAAGAAGCATTAGAACTCTATTGCTACGATACCTAGACATCTGCAGACGCTATTTCCTAGCAAGGAAGTGTCGCATTTACATTCATTTGAAGTGTAGACGAGGGATACATGATACTTCGCAAATCATATTATATCTTTCCATGAAACATAGAAATGAGATGCAATATCGCGTTTTAAGAAGCATTAGAACTTTATTGCTACGATACCTAGACATCTGCAGACGCTATTTCCTAGCAAGGAAGTGTCGCATTTACATTCATTTGAAGTGTAGACGAGGAATACGTGATACTTCGCAAATCATATTATATCTTACCATGAAACATAGAAATGAGATGCGATATCGCGTTTTAAGAAGCATTAGAACTCTATTGCTACGATACGTAGACATCTGCAAACGCTATTTCCTTGCAAGGAAGTGTCGCATTTACTTTGATTTGAATCGTAGACGAGGAATGCATAACACTTCGCAAATCATATTATATCTTACCATGAAACATAGAAATGAGATGCGACATCGCGTTCTAAGAAGCATTAGAACACTACTGCTACGATAGGTAGACATTTGCAAACGCTATTTCCTTGCAAGGAAGTGTCGCATTTACATTCATTTGAAGTGTAGACGAGGTATACATGATACTTCGCAAGTCATATTATATCTTACCATGAAACATAGAAATGAGATGCGATATCGCGTTTTAAGAATCATATGAACTCTATTGCTACGATACGTAGACATCTGCAGACGCTATTTCCTAGCCAGGAAGTGTCGCATTTACATTCATTTGAAGTGTAGACGAGGAATACACAACACTTCGCAAATCATATTACATCTTACCATGAAACATAGAAATGAGATGCGATATCGCGTTTTAAGGAGCATTAGAACACTATTGCTACGATAGGTAGACATTTGCAAACGCTATTTCCTTGCAAGGAAGTGTCGCATTTACATTCATTTGAAGTGTAGGCGAGGAATACATGACACTTCGCAATGAATATTACATCTTATCATGAAACATAGAATTGAGATGCGATATCTTGTTTTAAGAAGCATTTGAAATCTATTGCTTCGATACGTAGACATCTGCAAACGCTATTTCCTAGCAAGGAAGTGTCGCATTTACATCCATTTGAATCGTAGTCGAGGAATGCATAACACTTCGCAATGAATATTATATCTTATCAGGAAACATAGATATGAGATTGAATATCTCGTTTTAAGAAGCATTTGAACTGTATTGCTTCGATACGTAGTCATCTGCAAACGCCAATTCCTAGCAAGGAAGTGTCGCATTCACATTCATTTGAAGTGTAGACGAGGAATACATGACACGTCGCAAATCATATTACATCTTATCATGAAACATAGAAATGAGATTCGATATCGCGTTTTAAGTAGCATTAGAAAGCTATTGCTACGATACGTAGACATCTGCAAACGCTATTTCGTAGCGAGGAAGTTTCGCATTCACATTCATTTGAAGTGTAGACGAGGAATACACAATACTTCGCAAATCATATTATATCTTACCATGAAACATAGATATGAGATGCAATATCTCGTTTTAGGAAGCATTTGAACTCTATTGCTTCGATACGTAGACATCTGCAAACGCTATTTCCTTGCAAGGAAGAGTCGCATTTACATTCATTTGGAGTGTAGACGAGGAATGCATGATACTTCGCAAATCATATTATATCTTACCATGAAACATAGAGATGAGATGCGATATCGCGTTTTAAGAAGCGTTTGAACTCTATTGCTTCGATACGTAGACATCTGCAAACGCTATTTCCTTGCAAGGAAGTGTCGCATTTACATTCATTTGTAGTGTAGACGAGGAATCCATGATGCTTCGCAAATCATATTATATCTTACCATGAAACATAGAAATGAGATGCGATATCGCGTTTTAAGAAGCATTAGAAATCTATTGCTACGATACGTAGACATCTGCAGACGCTATTTCCTAGCGAGGAAGTATCGCATTCACATTCATTTGAAGTGTAGACGAGTAATACATAACACTTTGCAAATCATGTTATATCTTACCACGAAACATAGAAATGAGATGCGATATCGCCTTTTAAGAATCATATGAACTCCATTGCTACGATACGTAGACATCTGCAATCGCTATTTCCTTGCAAGGAAGTGTCGCATTTACATTCATTTGAAGTGTAGACGAGGAATACATAACACTTCGCAAATCATATTATATCTTACCATGAGACATAGAAATGAGATGCGATATCGCGTTTTAAGAAGCATTAGAAATCTATTGCTACGATACGTAGACATCTGCAAACGCCATTTCCTAGCGAGGAAGTGTCGCATTCACATTCATTTGAAGTGTAGACGAGGAATACACAATACTTCGCAAATCATATTATATCTTACCATGAAACATAGAAATGAGATGCGATATCGCGTTTTAAGAATCATAAGAACTCTATTGCTACGATACGTAGAAATCTGCAAACGCTATTTCCTTGCAAGGAAGTGTCGCATTTACATTCATTTGAATCGTAGACGAGGAATGCATAATACTTCGCAATGAATATTATATCTTATCAGGAAACATAGATATGTGAAGCAATATCTCGTTTTAAGAAGCATTTGAACTCTATTGCTTCGATACGTAGACATCTGCAAACGCTATTTCCTAGCAAGGAAGTGTCGCATTTACATTCATTTGTAGTGTAGACGAGGAATACATGACACTTCGCAAATCATATTATATCTTACCATGAAACATGGAAATGAGATTCGATATGGCGTTTTAAGTAGCATTAGAAAGCTATTGCTACGATACATAGACATCTGCAAACGCTATTTCCTAGCGAGGAAGTATCGCATTCACATTCATTTGAAGTGTAGACGAGGAATACACAATACTTCGCAAATCATGTTATATCTTACCATGAAACATAGAAATGAGATGCGATATCGCGTTTTAAGAAGCATTAGAACTCTATTGCTACGATACGTAGACATCTGCAAACGCTGTTTCCTAGCAAGGAAGTGTCGCATTTATATTCATTTGAAGTGTAGGCGAGGAATACATAACACTTCGCAATGAATATTACATCTTATCATGAAACATAGAATTGAGATGCGATATCTTGTTCTAAAGAAGCATTTGAACTCTATTGCTACGATACCTAGACATCTGCAGACGCTATTTCCTAGCAAGGAAGTGTCGCATTTACATTCATTTGAAGTGTAGACGAGGAATACATGACACTTCGCAAATCATATTATATCTTACATGAAACATAGAAATGAGATGCGGTATCGCGTTTTAAGAAGCATTAGAACACTATTGCTACGATAGGTAGACATTTGCAAACGCTATTTCCTTGCAAGGAAGTGTCGCATTTACATTCATTTGAAGTGTAGGCGAGGAATACATGACACTTCGCAATGAATATTACATCTTATCATGAAACATAGAATTGAGATGCTATATCTCGTTTTAAGAAGCATTGAAATCTATTGCTTCGATACGTAGACATCTGCAATCGCTATTTCCTTGCAAGGAAGTGTCGCATTTACATTCATTTGAAGTGTAGACGAGGAATACATGACACTTCGCAAATCATATTATATCTTACCATGAAACATAGAAATGAGATGCGATATCGCGTTTTAAGAAGCATTAGAACTCTATTGCTACGATACCTAGACATCTGCAGACGCTATTTCCTAGCAAGGAAGTGTCGCATTTACATTCATTTGAAGTGTAGACGAGGAATACACGATACTTCGCAAATCATATTATATCTTTCCATGAAACATAGAAATGAGATGCGATATCGCGTTTTAAGAAGCATTAGAACTTTATTGCTACGATACCTAGACATCTGCAGACGCTATTTCCTAGCAAGGAAGTGTCGCATTTACATTCATTTGAAGTGTAGACGAGGAATACGTGATACTTCGCAAATCATATTATATCTTACCATGAAACATAGAAATGAGATGCGATATCGGGTTTTAAGAAGCATTGGAACTCTATTGCTACGATACGTAGACATCTGCAAACGCTATTTCCTAGCAAGGAAGTGTCGCATTTACATTCATTTGAAGAGTAGACGAGGAATGCATAACACTTCGCAATGAATATTATATCTTATCAGGAAACATAGATATGAGATGCAATATCTCGTTTTAAGAAGCATTTGAACTCTATTGCTTCGATACGTAGACATCTGCAAACGCTATTTCCTTGCAAGGAAGAGTGGCATTTACATTCATTTGAAGTGTAGACGAGGAATACATAACACTTCGCAATGAATATTATATCTTATCAGGAAACATAGATATGAGATGCAATATCTCGTTTTAAGAAGCATTTGAACTCTATTTCTTCGATACGTAGACATCTGCAAACGCTATTTCCTTGCAAGGAAGAGTGGCATTTACATTCATTTGAAGTGTAGACGAGGAATACATAACACTTCGCAAATCATGTTATATCTTACCATGAAACATAGAAATGAGATGCGATATCGCGTTTTAAGAATCATATGAACTCTATTGCTACGATACGTAGACATCTGCAAACGCTATTTCTTTGCAAGGTAGTGTCGCATTTACATTCATTAGAAGTGTAGACGAGGAATACATGACACTTCGCAAATCATATTATATCTTACCATGAAACATAGAAATGAGATGCGATATCGCGTTTTAAGAAGCATTAGAACTCTATTGCTACGATACCTAGACATCTGCAGACGCTATTTCCTAGCAAGGAAGTGTCGCATTTACATTCTTTTGAAGTGTAGACGAGGAATACATGATACTTCGCAAATCATATTATATCTTACCATGGAACATAGAAACGAGATGCGATATCGCGTTTTAAGAGCATTAGAAATCTATTGCTACGATACCTAGACATCTGCAGGACGCTATTTCCTAGCAAGGAAGTGTCGCATTTACATTCATTTGAAGTGTAGACGAGGGATACATGATACTTCGCAAATCATATTATATCTTTCCATGAAACATAGAAATGAGATGCGATATCGCGTTTTAAGAAGCATTAGAACTTTATTGCTACGATACCTAGACATCTGCAGACGCTATTTCCTAGCAAGGAAGTGTCGCATTTACATTCATTTGAATTGTAGACGAGGAATACGTGATACTTCGCAAATCATATTATATCTTACCATGAAACATAGAAATGAGATGCGATATCGCGTTTTAAGAAGCATTAGAACTCTATTGCTACGATACGTAGACATCTGCAAACGCTATTTCCTTGCAAGGAAGTGTCGCATTTACTTTGATTTGAATCGTAGACGAGGAATGCATAACACTTCGCATATCATATTATATCTTACCATGAAACATAGAAATGAGATGCGATATCGCGTTTTAAGGAGCATTAGAACACTATTGCTACGATAGGTAGACATTTGCAAACGCTATTTCCTTGCAAGGAAGTGTCGCATTTACATTCATTTGAAGTGTAGGCGAGGAATACATGACACTTCGCAATGAATATTACATCTTATCATGAAACATAGAATTGAGATGCGATATCTTGTTTTAAGAAGCATTTGAAATCTATTGCTTCGATACGTAGACATCTGCAAACGCTATTTCCTAGCAAGGAAGTGTCGCATTTACATCCATTTGAATCGTAGTCGAGGAATGCATAACACTTCGCAATGAATATTATATCTTATCAGGAAACATAGATATGAGATTGAATATCTCGTTTTAAGAAGCATTTGAACTGTATTGCTTCGATACGTAGTCATCTGCAAACGCTAATTCCTAGCAAGGAAGTGTCGCATTCACATTCATTTGAAGTGTAGACGAGGAATACATGACACGTCGCAAATCATATTACATCTTATCATGAAACATAGAAATGAGATTCGATATCGCGTTTTAAGTAGCATTAGAAAGCTATTGCTACGATACGTAGACATCTGCAAACGCTATTTCGTAGCGAGGAAGTTTCGCATTCGACATTCATTTGAAGTGTAGACGAGGAATACACAATACTTCGCAAATCATATTATATCTTACCATGAAACATAGATATGAGATGCAATATCTCGTTTTAGGAAGCATTTGAACTCTATTGCTTCGATACGTAGACATCTGCAAACGCTATTTCCTTGCAAGGAAGAGTCGCATTTACATTCATTTGGAGTGTAGACGAGGAATACATGGATACTTCGCAAATCATATTATATCTTACCATGAAACATAGAGATGAGATGCGATATCGCGTTTTAAGAAGCGTTTGAACTCTATTGCTTCGATACGTAGACATCTGCAAACGCTATTTCCTTGCAAGGAAGTGTCGCATTTACATTCATTTGTAGTGTAGACGAGGAATACATGGACACGTCGCAAATCATATTATATCTTACCATGAAACATAGAAATGAGATTCGATATCGCGCTTTGAGTAGCATTAGAAAGCTGTTGCTACGATACGTAGACATCTGCAAACGCTATTTCCTAGCGAGGAAGTATCGCATTCACATTCATTTGAAGTGTAGACGAGTAATACATAACACTTTGCAAATCATGTTATATCTTACCATGAAACATAGAAATGAGATGCGATATCGCCTTTTAAGAATCATATGAACTCCATTGCTACGATACGTAGACATCTGCAATCGCTATTTCCTTGCAAGGAAGTGTCGCATTTACATTCATTTGAAGTGTAGACGAGGAATACATAACACTTCGCAAATCATATTATATCTTACCATGAGACATAGAAATGAGATGCGATATCGCGTTTTAAGAAGCATTAGAAATCTATTGCTACGATACGTAGACATCTGCAAACGCCATTTCCTAGCGCGGAAGTGTCGCATTCACATTCATTTGAAGTGTAGACGAGGAATACACAATACTTCGCAAATCATTTTATATCTTACCATGAAACATAGAAATGAGATGCGCTATCGCGTTCTAAGAATCATAAGAACTCTATTGCTACGATACGTAGACAACTGCAAACGCTATTTCCTTGCAAGGAAGTGTCGCATTTACATTCATTTGAATCGTAGACGAGGAATGCATAACACTTTGCAATGAAAATTATATCTTATCATGAAACATAGATATGAAATTCGATATCTTGTTTTTAGAAGCATTTGAACTCTATTGCTACGATACGTAGACATCTGCAAACGCTGTTTCCTAGCTAGGAAGTGTCGCATTCACATTCATTTGAAGTGTAGACGAGGAATACACAATACTTTCGCAAATCATATTATATCTTACCATGAAACATAGAAATGAGATGCGATATCGCGTTTTAAGAATCATAAGAACTCTATTGCTACGATACCTAGACATCTGCAGACGCTATTTCCTAGCAAGGAAGTGTCGCATATACATTCATTTGAAGTGTAGACGAGGAATACATGATACTTCGCAAATCATATTATATCTTTCCATGAAACATAGAAATGAGATGCGATATCGCGTTTTAAGAAGCATTAGAACTTTATTGCTACGATACCTAGACATCTGCAGACGCTATTTCCTAGCAAGGAAGTGTCGCATTTACATTCATTTGAAGTGTAGACGAGGAATACGTGATACTTCGCAAATCATATTATATCTTACCATGAAACATAGAAATGAGATGCGATATCGGGTTTTAAGAAGCATTAGAACTCTATTGCTACGATACGTAGACATCTGCAAACGCTATTTCCTTGCAAGGAAGTGTCGCATTTACTTTGATTTGAATCGTAGTCGAGGAATGCATAACACTTCGCAAATCATATTATATCTTACCATGAAACATAGAAATGAGATGCGACATCGCGTTCTAAGAAGCATTAGAACACTACTGCTACGATAGGTAGACATTTGCAAACGCTATTTCCTTGCAAGGAAGTGTCGCATTTACATTCATTTGAAGTGTAGACGAGGTATACATGATACTTCGCAAGTCATATTATATCTTACCATGAAACATAGAAATGAGATGCGATATCGCGTTTTAAGAATCATATGAACTCTATTGGTACGATACGTAGACATCTGCAAACGCTATTTCCTAGCAAGGAAGTGTCGCATTTACATCCATTTGAATCGTAGACGAGGAATGCATAACACTTCGCAATGAATATTATATCTTATCATGAAACATAGATATGAGATGCAATATCTCGTTTAGGAAGCATTTGAACTCTATTGCTTCGATACGTAGACATCTGCAAAAGCTATTTCCTTGCAAGGGAGAGTCGCATTTACATTCATTTGAAGTGTAGACGAAGAATACATAACACTTCGCAATGAATATTACATCTTATCATGAAACATAGAAATGAGATTCGATATCGCGTTTTAAGTAGCATTAGAAAGCTATTCCTACGATACGTAGACATCTGCAAACGCTATTTCCTAGCGAGGAAGTTTCGCATTCACAGTCATTTGAAGTGTAGACGAGGAATACACAAAACTTCGCAAATCATATTATATCTTACCATGAAACATAGGAATGAGATCCGATAACGCGTTTTAAGAATCATAAGAACTCTATTGCTACGATACGTAGACATCTGCAAACGCTATTTCCTTGCAAGGAAGTGTCGCATTTACATTCATTTGAATCGTAGTCGAGGAATGCATAACACTTCGCAATGAATATTATATCTTATCAGGAAACATAGATATGAGATTGAATATCTCGTTTTAAGAAGCATTTGAACTGTATTGCTTCGATACGTAGTCATCTGCAAACGCTAATTCCTAGCAAGGAAGTGTCGCATTTACATCCATTTGAATCGTAGACGAGGAATGCATAACACTTCGCAATGAATATTATATCTTATCATGAAAGATAGATATGAGATGCAATATCTCGTTTTAGGAAGCATTTGAACTCTATTGCTTCGATACGTAGACATCTGCGAACGCTATTTCCTTGCAAGGAAGAGTCGCATTTACATCCATTTGAATCGTAGACGAGGAATGCATAACACTTCGCAATGAATATTATATCTTATCATGAAACATAGATATGAGATGCAATATCTCGTTTTAGGAAGCATTTGAACTCTATTGCTTCGATACGTAGACATCTGCAAACGCTATTTCCTTGGAAGGTAGAGTCGCATTTACATTCATTTGGAGTGTAGACGAGGAATACATGATACTTCGCAAATCATATTATATCTTACCATGAAACATAGAGATGAGATGCGATATCGCGTTTTAAGAAGCGTTTGAACTCTATTGCTTCGATACGTAGACATCTGCAAACGCTATATCCTTGCAAAGAAGTGTCGCATTCACATTCATTTGAAGTGTAGACGAGGAATACATGACACGTCGCAAATCATATTACATCTTATCATGAAACATAGAAATGAGATTCGATATCGCGTTTTAAGTAGCATTAGAAAGCTATTGCTACGATACGTAGACATCTGCAAACGCTATTTCCTAGCGAGGAAGTTTCGCATTCACATTCATTTGAAGTGTAGACGAGGAATACACAATACTTCGCAAATCATATTATATCTTACCATGAAACGTAGAAATGAGATGCGATAACGCGTTTTAAGAATCATAAGAACTCTATTGCTACGATACGTAGACATCTGCAAACGCTATTTCCTTGCAAGGAAGTGTCGCATTTACATTCATTTGAATCGTAGTCGAGGAATGCATAACACTTCGCAATGAATATTATATCTTATCAGGAAACATAGGTATGAGATTGAATATCTCGTTTTAAGAAGCATTTGAACTGTATTGCTTCGATACGTAGACATCTGCAAACGCTTATTCCTAGCAAGGAAGTGTCGCATTTACATCCATTTGAGTCGTAGACGAGGAATGCATAACACTTCGCAATGAATATTATATCTTATCATGAACGATAGGTATGAGATGCAATATCTCGTTTTAGGAAGCATTTGAACTCTATTGCTTCGATACGTAGACATCTGCAAACGCTATTTCCTTGCAAGGAAGAGTCGCATTTACATCCATTTGAATCGTAGACGAGGAATGCATAACACTTCGCAATGAATATTATATCTTATCATGAAACATAGATATGAGATGCAATATCTCGTTTTAGGAAGCATTTGAACTCTATTGCTTCGATACGTAGACATCTGCAAACGCTATTTCCTTGCAAGGAAGAGTCGCATTTACATCCATTTGGAGTGTAGACGAGGAATACATGATACTTCGCAAATCATATTATATCTTGCCATGAAACATAGAGATGAGATGCGATATCGCGTTTTAAGAAGCTTTTGAACTCTATTGCTTCGATACGTAGACATCTGCAAACGCTATTTCCTTGCAAGGAAGTGTCGCATTTACATTCATTTGTAGTGTAGACGAGGAATACATGACACGTCGCAAATCATATTATATCTTACCATGAAACATAGAAATGAGATTCGATATCGCGTTTTGAGTAGCATTAGAAAGCTGTTGCTACGATACGTAGACATCTGCAAACCCTATTTCCTAGCGAGGAAGTATCGCATTCACATTCATTTGAAGTGTAGACGAGGAATACACAACACTTCGCAAATCATGTTATATCTTACCATGAAACATAGAAATGAGATGCGATATCGCGTTTTAAGAAGCATTAGAACTCTATTGCTACGATACGTAGACATTTGCAAACGCTATTTCCTAGCAAGGAAGTGTCCCATTTATATTCATTTGAAGTGTAGGCGAGGAATACATAACACTTCGCAATGAATATTACATCTCATCATGAAACATAGAATTGAGATGCGATATCTTGTTTTAAGAAGCATTTGAACTCTATTGCTACGATACCTAGACATCTGCAGACGCTATTTCCTAGCAAGGAAGTGTCGCATTTACATTCATTTGAAGTGTAGACGAGGAATACATGACACTTCGCAAATCATATTATATCTTACCATGAAACATAGAAATGAGATGCGATATCGCGTTTTAAGAAGCATTAGAACACTATTGTTACGATACCTAGACAACTGCAGACGCTATTTCCTAGCAAGGAAGTGTCGCATTTACATTCATTTGAAGAGTAGACGAGGAATGCATAACACTTCGCAATGAATATTATATCTTATCAGGAAACATAGATATGGGATGCAATATCTCGTTTTAAGAAGCATTTGAACTCTATTGCTTCGATACCTAGACATCTGCAGACGCTATTTCCTAGCAAGGAAGTGTCGCATTTACATTCATTTGAAGTGTAGACGAGGAATACATGACACTTCGCAAATCATATTATATCTTACCATGAAACATAGAAATGAGATGCGATATCGCGTTTTAAGAAGCATTAGAACACTATTGTTACGATACATAGACAACTGCAGACGCTATTTCCTAGCAAGGAAGTGTCGCATTTACATCCATTTGAATCGTAGACCTGGAATGCATAACACTTCGCAATGAATATTATATCTTATCATGAAACATAGATATGAGATGCAATATCTCGTTTTAGGAAGCATTTGAACTCTATTGCTTCGACACGTAGACATCTGCAAACGCTATTTCCTTGCAAGGAAGAGTGGCATTTACATTCATTTGAAGTGTAGACGAGGAATACATGATACTTCGCAAATCATATTATATCCTACCATGAAACATAGAGATGAGATGCGATATCGCGTTCTAAGAATCATAAGAACTCTATTGCTACGATACGTAGACATCTGCAAACGCTATTTCCTTGGAAGGTAGAGTCGCATTTACATTCATTTGGAGTGTAGACGAGGAATACATGATACTTCGCAAATCATATTATATCTTACCATGAAACATAGAGATGAGATGCGATATCGCGTTTTAAGAAGCGTTTGAACTCTATTGCTTCGATACGTAGACATCTGCAAACGCTATATCCTTGCAAAGAAGTGTCGCATTCACATTCATTTGAAGTGTAGACGAGGAATACATGACACGTCGCAAATCATATTACATCTTATCATGAAACATAGAAATGAGATTCGATATCGCGTTTTAAGTAGCATTAGAAAGCTATTGCTACGATACGTAGACATCTGCAAACGCTATTTCCTAGCGAGGAAGTTTCGCATTCACATTCATTTGAAGTGTAGACGAGGAATACACAATACTTCGCAAATCATATTATATCTTACCATGAAACGTAGAAATGAGATGCGATAACGCGTTTTAAGAATCATAAGAACTCTATTGCTACGATACGTAGACATCTGCAAACGCTATTTCCTTGCAAGGAAGTGTCGCATTTACATTCATTTGAATCGTAGTCGAGGAATGCATAACACTTCGCAATGAATATTATATCTTATCAGGAAACATATGTATGAGATTGAATATCTCGTTTTAAGAAGCATTTGAACTGTATTGCTTCGATACGTAGACATCTGCAAACGCTTATTCCTAGCAAGGAAGTGTCGCATTTACATCCATTTGAGTCGTAGACGAGGAATGCATAACACTTCGCAATGAATATTATATCTTATCATGAAAGATAGGTATGAGATGCAATATCTCGTTTTAGGAAGCATTTGAACTCTATTGCTTCGATACGTAGACATCTGCAAACGCTATTTCCTTGCAAGGAAGAGTCGCATTTACATCCATTTGAATCGTAGACGAGGAATGCATAACACTTCGCAATGAATATTATATCTTATCATGAAACATAGATATGAGATGCAATATCTCGTTTTAGGAAGCATTTGAACTCTATTGCTTCGATACGTAGACATCTGCAAACGCTATTTCCTTGCAAGGAAGAGTCGCATTTACATTCATTTGGAGTGTAGACGAGGAATACATGATACTTCGCAAATCATATTATATCTTGCCATGAAACATAGAGATGAGATGCGATATCGCGTTTTAAGAAGCTTTTGAACTCTATTGCTTCGATACGTAGACATCTGCAAACGCTATTTCCTTGCAAGGAAGTGTCGCATTTACATTCATTTGTAGTGTAGACGAGGAATACATGACACGTCGCAAATCATATTATATCTTACCATGAAACATAGAAATGAGATTCGATATCGCGTTTTGAGTAGCATTAGAAAGCTGTTGCTACGATACGTAGACATCTGCAAACGCTATTTCCTAGCGAGGAAGTATCGCATTCACATTCATTTGAAGTGTAGACGAGGAATACACAACACTTCGCAAATCATGTTATATCTTACCATGAAACATAGAAATGAGATGCGATATCGCGTTTTAAGAAGCATTAGAACTCTATTGCTACGATACGTAGACATTTGCAAACGCTATTTCCTAGCAAGGAAGTGTCCCATTTATATTCATTTGAAGTGTAGGCGAGGAATACATAACACTTCGCAATGAATATTACATCTTATCATGAAACATAGAATTGAGATGCGATATCTTGTTTTAAGAAGCATTTGAACTCTATTGCTACGATACCTAGACATCTGCAGACGCTATTTCCTAGCAAGGAAGTGTCGCATTTACATTCATTTGAAGTGTAGACGAGGAATACATGACACTTCGCAAATCATATTATATCTTACCATGAAACATAGAAATGAGATGCGATATCGCGTTTTAAGAAGCATTAGAACACTATTGTTACGATACCTAGACAACTGCAGACGCTATTTCCTAGCAAGGAAGTGTCGCATATACATTCATTTGAAGAGTAGACGAGGAATGCATAACACTTCGCAATGAATATTATATCTTATCAGGAAACATAGATATGAGATGCAATATCTCGTTTTAAGAAGCATTTGAACTCTATTGCTTCGATACCTAGACATCTGCAAACGCTATTTCCTTGCAAGGAAGTGTCGCATTTACATTCATTTGAATGGTAGACGAGGAATGCATAACACCTCGCAATGAATATTATATCTTATCAGGAAACATAGATATGTGAAGCAATATCTCGTTTTAAGAAGCATTTGAACTCTATTGCTTCGATACCTAGACATCTGCAAACGCTATTTCCTAGCAAGGAAGTGTCGCATTTACATTCATTTGTAGTGTAGACGAGGAATACGTGACACTTCGCAAATCATATTATATCTTACCATGAAACATAGAAATGAGATTCGATATGGCGTTTTAAGTAGCATTAGAAAGCTATTGCTACGATACGTAGACATCTGCAAACGCTATTTCCTAGCGAGGAAGTATCGCATTCACATTCATTTGAAGTGTAGACGAGGAATACACAACACTTCGCAAATCATGTTATATCTTACCATGAAACATAGAAATGAGATGCGATATCGCGTTTTAAGAAGCATTAGAACTCTATTGCTACGATACGTAGACATCTGTAAACGCTATTTCCTAGCAAGGAAGTGTCGCATTTATATTCATTTGAAGTGTAGGCGAGGAATACATAACACTTCGCAATGAATATTACATCTTATCATGAAACATAGAATTGAGATGCGATATCTTGTTTTAAGAAGCATTTGAACTCTATTGCTACGATACCTAGACATCTGCAGACGCTATTTCCTAGCAAGGAAGTGTCGCATTTACATTCATTTGAAGTGTAGACGAGGAATACATGACACTTCGCAAATCATATTATATCTTACCATGAAACATAGAAATGAGATGCGATATCGCGTTTTAAGAAGCATTAGAACACTATTGTTACGATACCTAGACAACTGCAGACGCTATTTCCTAGCAAGGAAGTGTCGCATTTACATTCATTTGAAGAGTAGACGAGGAATGCATAACACTTCGCAATGAATATTATATCTTATCAGGAAACATAGATATGAGATGCAATATCTCGTTTTAAGAAGCATTTGAACTCTATTGCTTCGATACCTAGACATCTGCAGACGCTAGTTCCTAGCAAGGAAGTGTCGCATTTACATTCATTTGAAGTGTAGACGAGGAATACATGACACTTCGCAAATCATATTATATCTTACCATGAAACATAGAAATGAGATGCGATATCGCGTTTTAAGAAGCATTAGAACACTATTGTTACGATACATAGACAACTGCAGACGCTATTTCCTAGCAAGGAAGTGTCGCATTTACATCCATTTGAATCGTAGACCTGGAATGCATAACACTTCGCAATGAATATTATATCTTATCATGAAACATAGATATGAGATGCAATATCTCGTTTTAGGAAGCATTTGAACTCTATTGCTTCGATACGTAGACATCTGCAAACGCTATTTCCTTGCAAGGAAGAGTGGCATTTACATTCATTTGAAGTGTAGACGAGGAATACATGATACTTCGCAAATCATATTATATCCTACCATGAAACATAGAGATGAGATGCGATATCGCGTTCTAAGAATCATAAGAACTCTATTGCTACGATACGTAGACATCTGCAATCGCTATTTCCTTGCAAGGAAGTGTCGCATTTACATTCATTTGAAGTGTAGACGAGGAATACATAACACTTCGCAAATCATATTATATCTTACCATGAAACATAGAAATGAGGTGCGATATCGCGTTTTAAGAAGCACTAGAAATCTATTGCTACGATACGTAGACATCTGCAAACGCCATTTCCTAGCGAGGAAGTGTCGCATTCACATTCATTTGAAGTGTAGATGAGGAATACACAATACTTCGCAAATCATATTATATCTTACCATGAAACATAGAAATGAGATGCGATATCGCGTTTTAAGAATCATAAGAAGTCTATTGCTACGATACGTAGAAATCTGCAAACGCTATTTCCTTGCAAGGAAGTGTCGCATTTACATTCATTTGAAGTGTAGACGAGGAATACATAACACTTCGCAAATCATATTATATCTTACCATGAAACATAGAAATGAGATGCGATATCGCGTTTTAAGAAGCATTAGAAATCTATTGCTACGATACGTAGACATCTGCAAACGCCATTTCCTAGCGAGGAAGTGTCGCATTCACATTCATTAGAAGTGTAGACGAGGAATACACAATACTTCGCAAATCATAATATATCTTACCATGAAACATAGAAATGAGATGCGATATCGCGTTTTAAGAATCATAAGAACTCTATTGCTACGATACGTAGAAATCTGCAAACGCTACTTCCTTGCAAGGAAGTGTCGCATTTACATTCATTTGAATCGTAGACGAGGAATGCATAACACTTCGCAATGAATATTATATCTTATCAGGAAACATAGATATGTGAAGCAATATCTCGTTTTAAGAAGCATTTGAACTCTATTGCTTCGATACCTAGACAACTGCAGACGCTATTTCCTAGCAAGGAAGTGTCGCATTTACATTCATTTGAAGAGTAGACGAGGAATGCATAACACTTCGCAGTGAATATTATATCTTATCAGGAAACATAGATATGAGATGCAATATCTCGTTTTAAGAAGCATTTGAACTCTATTGCTTCGATACGTAGACATCTGCAAACGCTATTTCCTAGCAAGGAAGTGTCGCATTTACATTCATTTGAAGAGTAGACGAGGAATGCATAACACTTCGCAATGAATATTATATCTTATCAGGAAACATAGATATGAGATGCAATATCTCGTTTTAAGAAGCACTTGAACTCTATTGCTTCGATACGTAGACATCTGCAAACGCTATTTCCTAGCAAGGAAGTGTCGCATTTACATCCATTTGAATCGTAGACGAGGAATGCATAGCACTTCGCAATGAATATTATATCTTATCATGAAACATAGATATGAGATGCAATATCTCGTTTTAGGAAGCATTTGAACTCTATTGCTTCGATACGTAGACATCTGCAAACGCTATTTCCTAGCGAGGAAGTATCGCATTCACATTCATTTGAAGTGTAGACGAGTAATACATAACACTTTGCAAATCATGTTATATCTTACCATGAAACATAGAAATGAGATGCGATATCGCCTTTTAAGAATCATATGAACTCCATTGCTACGATACGTAGACATCTGCAATCGCTATTTCCTTGCAAGGAAGTGTCGCATTTACATTCATTTGAAGTGTAGACGAGGAATACATAACACTTCGCAAATCATATTATATCTTACCATGAAACATAGAAATGAGATGCGATATCGCGTTTTAAGAAGCATTACAAATCTATTGCTACGATACGTAGACATCTGCAAACGCCATTTCCTAGCGAGGAAGTGTCGCATTCACATTCATTTGAAGTGTAGACGAGGAATACACAATACTTCGCAAATCATTTTATATCTTACCATGAAACATAGAAATGAGATGCGATATCGCGTTCTAAGAATCATAAGAACTCTATTGCTACGATACGTAGACATCTGCAAACGCTATTTCCTTGCAAGGAAGTGTCGCATTTACATTCATTTGAATCGTAGACGAGGAATGCATAACACTTTGCAATGAATATTATATCTTATCATGAAACATAGATATGAAATTCGATATCTTGTTTTTAGAAGCATTTGAACTCTATTGCTACGATACGTAGACATCTGCAAACGCTGTTTCCTAGCAAGGAAGTGTCGCATTTACATCCATTTGAATCGCAGGCGAGGAATGCATAACACTTCGCAATGAATATTATATCTTATCATGAAACATAGATATGAGATGCAATATCTCGTTTTAGGAAGCATTTGAACTCTATTGCTTCGATACGTAGACATCTGCAAACGCTATTTCCTTGCAAGGAAGTGTCGCATTTACATTCATTTGAATTGTAGACGAGGAATACATAACGCTTCGCAAATCATATTATATCTTACCATGAAACATAGAAATGAGATGCGATATCGCGTTTTAAGAAGCATTAAAACACTATTGCTACGATAAGAACTCTATTGCTACGATACCTAGACATCTGCAGACGCTATTTCCTAGGAAGGAAGTGTCGCATTTACATTCATTTGATGTGTAGACGAGGAATACATGATACTTCGCAAATCATATTATATCTTTCCATGAAACATAGAAATGAGATGCGATATCGCGTTTTAAGAAGCATTAGAACTCTAATGCTACGATACCTAGACATCTGCAGACGTTATTTCCTAGCAAGGAAGTGTCGCATTTACATTCATTTGAAGTGTAGACGAGGAATACATGATACTTCGCAAATCATATTATATCTTACCATGAAACATAGAAATGAGATGTGATATCGCGTTTTAAGAAGCATTAGAACACTATTGCTACGATAGGTAGACATCTGCAGACGCTATTTCCTAGCAAGGAAGTGTCGCATTTACATTCATTTGAAGTGTACACGAGGAATACATAACACTTCTCAAATCATATTACATCTTACCATGAAACATAGAAATGAGATGCGATATCGCGTTTTAAGAAGCATTAGAACACTATTGCTACGATTGGCAGACATTTGCAAACGCTATTTCCTAGCAAAGAAGTGTCGCATTTACATACATTTGAATCGTAGACGAGGAATGCATAACACTTCGCAATGAATATTATATCTTATCAGGAAACATAGATATGTGAAGCAATATCTCGTTTTAAGAAGCATTTGAACTCTATTGCTTCGATACCTAGACAACTGCAGACGCTATTTCCTAGCAAGGAAGTGTCGCATTTACATTCATTTGAAGAGTAGACGAGGAATGCATAACACTTCGCAATGAATATTATATCTTAGCAGGAAACATAGATATGAGATGCAGTATCTCGTTTTAAGAAGCATTTGAACTCTATTGCTTCGATACGTAGACATCTGCAAACGCTATTTCCTAGCAAGGAAGTGTCGCATTTACATTCATTTGAAGAGTAGACGAGGAATGCATAACACTTCGCAATGAATATTATATCTTATCAGGAAACATAGATATGAGATGCAATATCTCGTTTTAAGAAGCTCTTGAACTCTATTGCTTCGATACGTAGACATCTGCAAACGCTATTTCCTAGCAAGGAAGTGTCGCATTTACATCCATTTGAATCGTAGACGAGGAATGCATAGCACTTCGCAATGAATATTATATCTTATCATGAACCATAGATATGAGATGCAATATCTCGTTTTAGGAAGCATTTGAACTCTATTGCTTCGATACGTAGACATCTGCAAACGCTATTTCCTAGCGAGGAAGTATCGCATTCACATTCATTTGAAGTGTAGACGAGTAATACATAACACTTTGCAAATCATGTTATATCTTACCATGAAACATAGAAATGAGATGCGATATCGCCTTTTAAGAATCATATGAACTCCATTGCTACGATACGTAGACATCTGCAATCGCTATTTCCTTGCAAGGAAGTGTCGCATTTACATTCATTTGAAGTGTAGACGAGGAATACATAACACTTCGCAAATCATATTATATCTTACCATGAAACATAGAAATGAGATGCGATATCGCGTTTTAAGAAGCATTACAAATCTATTGCTACGATACGTAGACATCTGCAAACGCCATTTCCTAGCGAGGAAGTGTCGCATTCACATTCATTTGAAGTGTAGACGAGGAATACACAATACTTCGCAAATCATTTTATATCTTACCATGAAACATAGAAATGAGATGCGATATCGCGTTCTAAGAATCATAAGAACTCTATTGCTACGATACGTAGACATCTGCAAACGCTATTTCCTTGCAAGGAAGTGTCGCATTTACATTCATTTGAATCGTAGACGAGGAATGCATAACACTTTGCAATGAATATTATATCTTATCATGAAACATAGATATGAAATTCGATATCTTGTTTTTAGAAGCATTTGAACTCTATTGCTACGATACGTAGACATCTGCAAACGCTGTTTCCTAGCAAGGAAGTGTCGCATTTACATCCATTTGAATCGCAGGCGAGGAATGCATAACACTTCGCAATGAATATTATATCTTATCATGAAACATAGATATGAGATGCAATATCTCGTTTTAGGAAGCATTTGAACTCTATTGCTTCGATACGTAGACATCTGCAAACGCTATTTCCTTGCAAGGAAGTGTCGCATTTACATTCATTTGAATTGTAGACGAGGAATACATAACGCTTCGCAAATCATATTATATCTTACCATGAAACATAGAAATGAGATGCGATATCGCGTTTTAAGAAGCATTAAAACACTATTGCTACGATAAGAACTCTATTGCTACGATACCTAGACATCTGCAGACGCTATTTCCTAGGAAGGAAGTGTCGCATTTACATTCATTTGAAGTGTAGACGAGGAATACATGATACTTCGCAAATCATATTATATCTTTCCATGAAACATAGAAATGAGATGCGATATCGCGTTTTTAGAAGCATTAGAACTCTATTGCTACGACACCTAGACATCTGCAGACGTTATTTCCTAGCAAGGAAGTGTCGCATTTACATTCATTTGAAGTGTAGACGAGGAATACATGATACTTCGCAAATCATATTATATCTTACCATGAAACATAGAAATGAGATGTGATATCGCGTTTTAAGAAGCATTAGAACACTATTGCTACGATAGGTAGACATCTGCAGACGCTATTTCCTAGCAAGGAAGTGTCGCATTTACATTCATTTGAAGTGTACACGAGGAATACATAACACTTCTCAAATCATATTACATCTTACCATGAAACATAGAAATGAGATGCGATATCGCGTTTTAAGAAGCATTAGAACACTATTGCTACGATTGGTAGACATTTGCAAACGCTATTTCCTAGCAAAGAAGTGTCGCATTTACATACATTTGAATCGTAGACGAGGAATGCATAACACTTCGTAATGAATATTATATCTTACCATGAAACATAGAAATGAGATTCGATACCGCGCTTTAAGAAGCATTAGAAAGCTATTGCCACGAAACGTAGACATCTGCAAACGCTATTTCCTAGCGAGGAAATATCGCATTCACATTCATTTGAAGTGTAGACGAGGAATACATGATACTTCGCAAATCACATTAAATCTTACCATGAAACATAGAAACGAGATGCGATATCGCGTTTTAAGAAGCATTAGAACATTAATGCTACGATAGGTAGACATTTGCAAATGCTATTTCCTAGCAAAGAAGTGTCGCATTTACATTCATTTGAAGTGTAGACGAGGAATATATAAAACTTCGCAAATCATATTATATCTTACCATGAAACATAGAAATGAGATGCGATATCGCGTTTTAAGAAGCATTAGAAATCCATTGCTACGATACGTAGACATCTGCAAACGCTATTTCCTTGCAAGGTAGTGTCGCATTTACATTCATTTGAAGTGTTGACGAGGAATACATAACACTTCGCAAATCATATTACATCTTACCATGAAACATAGAAATGAGATGCGACATCGCGTTTTAAGAAGTTTTAGAACTCTATTGCTACGATACCTAGACATCTGCAGACGCTATTTCCTAGCAAGGAAGTGTCGCATTTACATTCATTTGAAGTGTAGACGAGGAATACATGACACTTCGCAAATCATATTATATCTTACCATGAAACATAAAAATGAGATTCGATATAGCGTTTTAAGTAGCATTAGAAAGCTATTGCTACGATACGTAGACATCTGCAAACGCTACTTCCTAGCGAGGAAGTATCGCATTCACATTCATTTGAAGTATAGACGAGTAATACATAACACTTCGCAAATCATATTATATCATACCATGAAACATAGAAATGAGATGCGATATCGCGTTTTAAGAAGCATTAGAAATCTATTGCTACGGTACGTAGACATCTGCAAACGCCATTTCCTAGCGAGGAAGTGTCGCATTCATATTCATTTGAAGTGCAGACGAGGAATACACAATACTTCGCAAATCATATTATATCTTACCATGAAACATAGAAATGAGATGCGATATCGCGTTCTAAGAATCATAAGAACTCTATTGCTACGATACGTAGACATCTGCAAACGCTATTTCCTTGCAAGGAAGTGTCGCATTTACATTCATTTGAATCGTAGACGAGGAATGCATAACACTTCGCAATGAATATTATATCTTATCATGAAACATAGATATGAGATGCAATATCTCGTTTTAAGAAACATTTGAACTCTATTGCTTCGATATGTAGACATCTGCAAACGCTATTTCCTTGCAAGGAAGTGTCGCATTTACATTCATTTGAAGTGTAGACGACGAATACATAACACTTCGCAAATCATATTATATCTTACCATGAAACATAGAAATGAGATGCGACATCGCGTTCTAAGAAGCATTAGAACACTACTGCTACGATAGGTAGACATCTGCAAACGCCATTTCCTAGCGAGGAAGTGTCGCATTTATACTCATTTGAAGTGTAGGCGAGAAAAACATAACACTTCGCAATGAATATTACATCTTATCATAAAACATAGAATTGAGATGCGATATCTTGTTTATGAAGCATTTGAACTCTATTGCTTCGATACGTAGACATCTGCAAACGCTATTTCCTAGCAAGGAAGTGTCGCATTTACATCCATTTGAATCGTAGACGAGGAATGCATAACACTTCGCAATGAATATTATATCTTATCATGAAACATAGATATGAGATGCGATATCGCGTTTAAAGAATCATATGAACTCTATTGCTACGATACGTAGACATCTGCAGACGCTATTTCCTAGCCAGGAAGTGTCGCATTTACATTCATTTGAAGTGTAGACGAGGAATACTCAACACTTCGCAAATCATATTATATCTTACCATGAAACATAGAAATGAGATTCGATATCGCGTTTTGAGTAGCATTAGAAAGCTGTTGCTACGATACGTAGACATCTGCAAACGCTATTTCCTAGCGAGGAAGTATCGCATTCACATTCATTTGAAGTGTAGACGAGTAATACATAACACTTCGCAAATCATGTCATATCTCACCATGAAACATAGAAATGAGGTGCGATATCGCGTTTTAAGTATCATATGAACTCTATTGCTACGATACGTAGACATCTGCAATCGCTATTTCCTTGCAAGGAAGTGTCGCATTTACATTCATTTGAAGTGTAGACGAGGAATACATAACACTTCGCAAATCATATTATATCTTACCATGAAACATAGAAATGAGATGCGATATCGCGTTTTAAGAAGCATTAGAACTCTATTGCAACGAAACGTAGACATCTGCAAACGCAATTTCCTTGCAAGGAAGTGTCGCATTTACATTCATTTGAATCGTAGACGAGGAATGCATAACACTTCGCAATGAATATTATATCTTATCAGGAAACATAGATATGAGATGCAATATCTCGTTTTAAGAAGCATTTGAACACTATTGCTTCGATACGTAGACATCTGCAAACGCTATTTCCTAGCAAGGAAGTGTCGCATTTACATTCATTTGAAGTGGAGGCGAGGAATACATGACACTTCGCAAATCATATTATATCTCACCATGAAACATAGAAATGAGATGCGATATCGCGTTTTGAGAAGCATTAGAACTCTATTGCTACGATACCTAGACATCTGCAGACGCTATTTCCTAGCGAGGAAGTATCGCATTCACATTCATTTGAAGTGTAGACAAGGAATACATAACACTTCGCAAATCATGTTATAGCTTACTATGAAACATAGAATTGAGATGCGATATCGCGTTTTAAGAACATATGAACTCTATTGCTACGAGACGTAGACATCTGCAATCGCTATTTCCTTGCAAGGAAGTGTCGCATTTACATTCATTTGTAGTGTAGACGAGGAATACATGACACGTCGCAAATCATATTATATCTTACCATGAAACATAGAAATGAGATTCGATATCGCGTTTTGAGTAGCATTAGAAAGCTGTTGCTACGATACGTAGACATCTGCAAACGCTATTTCCTAGCGAGGAAGTATCGCATTCACATTCATTTGAAGTGTAGACGAGTAATACATAACACTTCGCAAATCATGTCATATCTCACCATGAAACATAGAAATGAGGTGCGATATCGCGTTTTAGGTATCATATGAACTCTATTGCTACGATACGTAGACATCTGCAATCGCTATTTCCTTGCAAGGAAGTGTCGCATTTACATTCATTTGAAGTGTAGGCGAGGAATACATAACACTTCGCAAATCATATTATATCTTACCATGAAACATAGAAATGAGATGCGATATCGCGTTTTAAGAAGCATTAGAACTCTATTGCTACGAAACGTAGACATCTGCAAATGCAATTTCCTTGCAAGGAAGTGTCGCATTTACATTCATTTGAATCGTAGACGAGGAGTGCATAACACTTCGCAATGAATATTATATCTTATCAGGAAACATAGATATGAGATGCAATATCTCGTTTTAAGAAGCATTTGAACACTATTGCTTCGATACGTAGACATCTGCAAACGCTATTTCCTAGCAAGGAAGTGTCGCATTTACATTCATTTGAAGTGTAGGCGAGGAATACATGACACTTCGCAAATCATATTATATCTCACCATGAAACATAGAAATGAGATGCGATATCGCGTTTTGAGAAGCATTAGAACTCTATTGCTACGATACCTAGACATCTGCCAACGCTATTTCCTAGCAAAGAAGTGTCGCATTTACATTCATTTGAAGTGTAGACAAGGAATACATAACACTTCGCAAATCATGTTATATCTTACTATGAAACATAGAATTGAGATGCGATATCGCGTTTTAAGAACATATGAACTCTATTGCTACGAGACGTAGACATCTGCAATCGCTATTTCCTTGCAAGGAAGTGTCGCATTTACATTCATTTGAAGTGTAGACGAGGAATACATCACACTTCGCAAATCATATTATATCTTACCATGAAACATAGAAATGAGATGCGATATCGCGTTATATGAAGCATTAGAACTCTATTGCTACGATACCTAGACATCTGCAGACGCTATTTCCTGGCGAGGAAGTATCGCATTCACATTCATTTGAAGAGTAGACGAGGAATACACAATACTTCGCAAATCATGTTATATCTTACCATGAAACATAGAAATGAGATGCGATATCGCGTTTTAAGAATCATATGAACTCTATTGCTACGATACGTAGACATCTCCAGACGCTATTTCCTAGCCAGGAAGTGTCGCATTTACATTCATTTGAAGTGTAGACGAGGAATACACAACACTTCGCAAATCATATTACATCTTACCATGAAACATAGAAATGAGATGCGATGTCGCGTTTTAAGAAGCATTAGAACACTATTGCTACGATAGGTAGACATTTGCAAACGCTATTTCCTTGCAAGGAAGTGTCGCATTTACATTCATTTGAAGTGTAGGCGAGGAATACATGACACTTCGCAATGAATATAACATCTTATCATGAAACATAGAATTGAGATGCGATATCTTGTTTTAAGAAGCATTTGAAATCTATTGCTTCGATACGTAGACATCTGCAAACGCTATTACCTAGCAAGGAAGTGTCGCATTTACATCCATTTGAATCGTAGACGAGGAATGCATAACACTTCGCAATGAATATTATATCTTATCATGAAACATAGATATGAGATGCAATATCTCGTTTTAGGAAGCATTTGATCTCTATTGCTTCGATACGTAGATATCTGCAAACGCTATTTCCTTGCAAGGGAGAGTCGCATTTACATTCATTTGAAGTGTAGACGAAGAATACATGATACTTCGCAATTCATATTATATCTTACCATGAAACATAGAAATGAGATGCGATATCGCGTTTTAAGAAGCATTAGAAATCTATTGCTACGATACGTAGACATCTGCAAACGCCATGTCCTAGCGAGGAAGTGTCGCATTTATATTCATTTGAAGTGTAGGCGAGAAATACATAACACTTCGCAATGAATATTATATTTTATCAGGAAACATAGATATGTGAAGCAATATCTCGTTTTAAGAAGCATTTGAACTCTATTGCTTCGATACGTAGACATCTGCAAACGCTATTTCCTAGCGAGGAAGTATCGCATTCACGTTCATTTGAAGTGTAGACAAGGAATACATAACACTTCGCAAATCATGTTATATCTTACCATGAAACATAGAATTGAGATGCGATATCGCGTCTTAAGAATCATATGATCTCTATTGCTACGAGACGTAAGCATCTGCAATCGTTATTTCCTTGCAAGGAAGTGTCGCATTAACATTCATTTGAAGTGTAGACGAGGAATACACAATACTTCGCAAATCATGTTATATCTTACCATGAAACATAGAAATGAGATGCGATATCGCGTTTTAAGAAGCATTAGATCTCTATTGCTACGATACGTAGACATCTGCAAACGCTATTTCCTTGCAAGGAAGTGCGCATTTACATTCAGTTGATGTGTAGACGAGGAATACATAACACTTCGCAAATCATATTGTATCTTACCATGAAACATAGAAATGAGATGCGATATCGCGTTTTAAGAAGCATTAGAACTCTATTGCTACGATACGTAGACATCTGCAAACGCTATTTCCTAGCAAGGAAGTGTCGCATTTACAATCATTTGAATCGTAGACGAGGAATGCATAACACTTCGCAATGAATATTATATCTTATCAGGAAACATAGTTATGAGATGCAATATATCGTTTTAAGAAGCATTTGAACTCTATTGCTTCGATACGTAGACATCTGCAGACGCTATTTCCTAGCCAGGAAGTGTCGCATTTACATTCATTTGAAGTGTAGACGAGGAATACACAACACTTTGCAAATCATATTATATCTTACCATGAAACATAGAAATGAGATGCGATATCTCGTTTTAAGAAGCATTAGAAATCTATTGCTACGATTCGTAGACATCTGCAAACGTCATTTCCTAGCGAGGAAGTGTCGCATTCACATTCATTTGAAGTGTAGACGAGGAGTACATAACACTTCGCAAATCATGTTATATCTTACCATGGAACATAGAAATGAGATGCGATATCGCGTTTTAAGAATCATTTGAACTCTATTGCTTCGATACTTTGACATCTGCAAACGCTATTTCCTAGCAAAGAAGTCCCGCATTTACATTCATTTGAAGTATAGGCGAGGAATACATAACACTTTGCAAATAATATTACATCTTACCATGAAACATAGAAATAAGATGCGATATCGCGTTTTAAGAAGCATTAGAACCCTATTGCTACGATACCTAGACATCTGCAGATGCTATTTCCTAGCAAAGAAGTCTCGCATCTACATTCATTTGAAGTATAGGCGAGGAATACATAACACTTCGCAAATAATATTACATCTTACCATGAAACATCGAAATGAGATGCGATATCGCGTTTTAAGTAGCATTAGAACTCTATTGCTACGATACCTAGACATCTGCAGACGCTATTTCCTAGCAAGGAAGTATCGCATTTACATTCATTTGAAGTGTAGACGAGGAATACATGATACTTCGCAAATCATATTATATCTTACCATGAAACATAGAAATGAGATGCGTTATCGCGTTTTACGAAGCATTAGAACTCTATTGCTACGATACCTAGACATCTGCAGATGCTATTTTCTAGCAAGGAAGTGTCGCATTTTCATTCATTTGAAGTGTAGACGAGGAATACATGATACTTCGCAAATCATATTATATCTTACCATGAAACATAGAAATGAGATGCGATATCGCGTTTTAAGAAGCATTAGAACACTATTGCTACGATAGGTAGACACTTGCAAACGCTATTTCCTAGGAAAGAAGTATCGCATTTACATTCATTTGAAGTATAGGCGAGGAATACATAACACTTCGCAAATAATATTACATCTTACCATGAAACATAGAAATGAGATGCGATATCGCGTTTTAAGAAGCATTAGAACTCTATTGCTACGATAGGTAGACTTCTGCAAACGCTATTTCCTTGCAAGGAAGTGTCGCATTTACATTCATTTGAAGTGTAGACGAGGAATACATAGCACTTCGCAAATCATATTATATCTTACCATGAAACATAGAAATGAGATGCGATATCGCGTTTTAAGAAGCATTAGGACTCTATTGCTACGATACCTAGAAATCTGCAGACGCTATTTCCTAGCAAGGAAGTATCGCATTTACATTCATTTGAAATGTAGACGAGGAATACATGATACTTCGCAAATCATATTATATCATACCATGAAACATAGAAATGAGTTGCGATATCGCGTTTTAAGAAGCATTAGAACTCTATTGCTACGATACCTAGACATCTGCAGACGCTATTTCCTAGCAAGGAAGTGTCTCATTTACATTCATTTGAAGTGTAGACGAGGAATACATAGCACTTCGCAAATCATATTATATCTTACCATGAAACATAGAAATGAGATGCGATATCGCGTTTTAAGAAGCATTAGAACTCTATTGCTACGATACGTAGACATCTGCAAACGCTATTTCCTTGCAAGGAAGTGTCGCATTTACAATCATTTGAATCGTAGACGAGGAATGCATAACACTTCGCAATGAATATTATATCTTATCAGGAAACATAGTTATGAGATGCAATATATCGTTTTAAGAAGCATTTGAACTCTATTGCTTCGATACGTAGACATCTGCAGACGCTATTTCCTAGCCAGGAAGTGTCGCATTTACATTCATTTGAAGTGTAGACGAGGAATACACAACACTTTGCAAATCATATTATATCTTACCATGAAACATAGAAATGAGATGCGATATCTCGTTTTAAGAAGCATTAGAAATCTATTGCTACGATTCGTAGACATCTGCAAACGTCATTTCCTAGCGAGGAAGTGTCGCATTCACATTCATTTGAAGTGTAGACGAGGAGTACATAACACTTCGCAAATCATGTTATATCTTACCATGGAACATAGAAATGAGATGCGATATCGCGTTTTAAGAATCATTTGAACTCTATTGCTTCGATACTTTGACATCTGCAAACGCTATTTCCTAGCAAAGAAGTCTCGCATTTACATTCATTTGAAGTATAGGCGAGGAATACATAACACTTCGCAAATAATATTACATCTTACCATGAAACATAGAAATAAGATGCGATATCGCGTTTTAAGAAGCATTAGGACTCTATTGCTACGATACCTAGAAATCTGCAGACGCTATTTCCTAGCAAGGAAGTGTTGCATTTACATTCATTTGAAATGTAGACGAGGAATACATGATACTTCGCAAATCATATTATATCATACCATGAAACATAGAAATGAGTTGCGATATCGCGTTTTAAGAAGCATTAGAACTCTATTGCTACGATACCTAGACATCTGCAGACGCTATTTCCTAGCAAGGAAGTGTCGCATTTACATTCATTTGAAGTGTAGACGAGGAATACATGATACTTCGCAAATCATATTATATCTTACCATGGAACATAGAAATGAGATGCGATATCGCGTTTTAAGAAGCATTAGAACACTATTGCTACGATAGGTAGACACTTGCAAACGCTATTTCCTAGGAAAGAAGTATCGCATTTACATTCATTTGAAGTATAGGCGAGGAATACATAACACTTCGCAAATAATATTACATCTTACCATGAAACATAGAAATGAGATGCGATATCGCGTTTTAAGAAGCATTAGAACTCTATTGCTACGATACCTAGACATCTGCAGACGCTATTTCCTAGCAAGGAAGTGTCTCATTTACATTCATTTGAAGTGTAGACGAGGAATACATAGCACTTCGCAAATCATATTATATCTTACCATGAAACATAGAAATGAGATGCGATATCGCGTTTTAAGAAGCATTAGGACTCTATTGCTACGATACCTAGAAATCTGCAGACGCTATTTCCTAGCAAGGAAGTGTCGCATTTACATTCATTTGAAATGTAGACGAGGAATACATGATACTTCGCAAATCATATTATATCATACCATGAAACATAGAAATGAGTTGCGATATCGCGTTTTAAGAAGCATTAGAACTCTATTGCTACGATACCTAGACATCTGCAGACGCTATTTCCTAGCAAGGAAGTATCGCATTTACATTCATTTGAAGTGTAGACGAGGAATACATGATACTTCGCAAATCATATTATATCTTACCATGAAACATAGAAATGAGATGCGTTATCGCGTTTTACGAAGCATTAGAACTCTATTGCTACGATACCTAGACATCTGCAGATGCTATTTTCTAGCAAGGAAGTGTCGCATTTACATTCATTTGAAGTGTAGACGAGGAATACATGATACTTCGCAAATCATATTATATCTTACCATGAAACATAGAAATGAGATGCGATATCGCGTTTTAAGAAGCATTAGAACACTATTGCTACGATAGGTAGACACTTGCAAACGCTATTTCCTAGGAAAGAAGTATCGCATTTACATTCATTTGAAGTATAGGCGAGGAATACATAACACTTCGCAAATAATATTACATCTTACCATGAAACATAGAAATGAGATGCGATATCGCGTTTTAAGAAGCATTAGAACTCTATTGCTACGATACGTAGACTTCTGCAAACGCTATTTCCTTGCAAGGAAGTGTCGCATTTACATTCATTTGAAGTGTAGACGAGGAATACATAGCACTTCGCAAATCATATTATATCTTACCATGAAACATAGAAATGAGATGCGATATCGCGTTTTAAGAAGCATTAGGACTCTATTGCTACGATACCTAGAAATCTGCAGACGCTATTTCCTAGCAAGGAAGTGTCGCATTTACATTCATTTGAAATGTAGACGAGGAATACATGATACTTCGCAAATCATATTATATCATACCATGAAACATAGAAATGAGTTGCGATATCGCGTTTTAAGAAGCATTAGAACTCTATTGCTACGATACCTAGACATCTGCAGACGCTATTTCCTAGCAAGGAAGTGTCGCATTTACATTCATTTGAAGTGTAGACGAGGAATACATGATACTTCGCAAATCATATTATATCTTACCATGGAACATAGAAATGCGATGCGATATCGCGTTTTAAGAAGCATTAGAACACTATTGCTACGATAGGTAGACACTTGCAAACGCTATTTCCTAGGAAAGAAGTATCGCATTTACATTCATTTGAAGTATAGGCGAGGAATACATAACACTTCGCAAATAATATTACATCTTACCATGAAACATAGAAATGAGATGCGATATCGCGTTTTAAGAAGCATTAGAACTCTATTGCTACGATACGTAGACTTCTGCAAACGCTATTTCCTTGCAAGGAAGTGTCGCATTTACATTCATTTGAAGTGTAGACGAGGAATACACAGCACTTCGCAAATCATATTATATCTTACCATGAAACATAGAAATGAGATGCGATATCGCGTTTTAAGAAGCATTAGGACTCTATTGCTACGATACCTAGAAATCTGCAGACGCTATTTCCTAGCAAGGAAGTGTCGCATTTACATTCATTTGAAATGTAGACGAGGAATACATGATACTTCGCAAATCATATTGTATCATACCATGAAACATAGAAATGAGTTGCGATATCGCGTTTTAAGAAGCATTAGAACTCTATTGCTACGATACCTAGACATCTGCAGACGCTATTTCCTAGCAAGGAAGTGTCTCATTTACATTCATTTGAAGTGTAGACGAGGAATACATAGCACTTCGCAAATCATATTATATCTTACCATGAAACATAGAAATGAGATGCGATATCGCGTTTTAAGAAGCATTAGGACTCTATTGCTACGATACCTAGAAATCTGCAGACGCTATTTCCTAGCAAGGAAGTGTCGCATTTACATTCATTTGAAATGTAGACGAGGAATACACGATACTTCGCAAATCATATTATATCATACCATGAAACATAGAAATGAGTTGCGATATCGCGTTTTAAGAAGCATTAGAACTCTATTGCTACGATACCTAGACATCTGCAGACGCTATTTCCTAGCAAGGAAGTATCGCATTTACATTCATTTGAAGTGTAGACGAGGAATACATGATACTTCGCAAATCATATTATATCTTACCATGAAACATAGAAATGAGATGCGTTATCGCGTTTTACGAAGCATTAGAACTCTATTGCTACGATACCTAGACATCTGCAGATGCTATTTTCTAGCAAGGAAGTGTCGCATTTACATTCATTTGAAGTGTAGACGAGGAATACATGATACTTCGCAAATCATATTATATCTTACCATGAAACATAGAAATGAGATGCGATATCGCGTTTTAAGAAGCATTAGAACACTATTGCTACGATAGGTAGACACTTGCAAACGCTATTTCCTAGGAAAGAAGTATCGCATTTACATTCATTTGAAGTATAGGCGAGGAATACATAACACTTCGCAAATAATATTACATCTTACCATGAAACATAGAAATGAGATGCGATATCGCGTTTTAAGAAGCATTAGAACTCTATTGCTACGATACGTAGACTTCTGCAAACGCTATTTCCTTGCAAGGAAGTGTCGCATTTACATTCATTTGAAGTGTAGACGAGGAATACATAGCACTTCGCAAATCATATTATATCTTACCATGAAACATAGAAATGAGATGCGATATCGCGTTTTAAGAAGCATTAGGACTCTATTGCTACGATTCCTAGAAATCTGCAGACGCTATTTCCTAGCAAGGAAGTGTCGCATTTACATTCATTTGAAATGTAGACGAGGAATACATGATACTTCGCAAATCATATTATATCATACCATGAAACATAGAAATGAGTTGCGATATCGCGTTTTAAGAAGCATTAGAACTCTATTGCTACGATACCTAGACATCTGCAGACGCTATTTCCTAGCAAGGAAGTGTCGCATTTACATTCATTTGAAGTGTAGACGAGGAATACATGATACTTCGCAAATCATATTATATCTTACCATGAAACATAGAAATGAGATGCGATATCGCGTTTTAAGAAGCATTAGAACACTATTGCTACGATAGGTAGACACTTGCAAACGCTATTTCCTAGGAAAGAAGTATCGCATTTACATTCATTTGAAGTATAGGCGAGGAATACATAACACTTCGCAAATAATATTACATCTTACCATGAAACATAGAAATGAGATGCGATATCGCGTTTTAAGAAGCATTAGAACTCTATTGCTACGATACGTAGACTTCTGCAAACGCTATTTCCTTGCAAGGAAGTGTCGCATTTACATTCATTTGAAGTGTAGACGAGGAATACATAGCACTTCGCAAATCATATTATATCTTACCATGAAACATAGAAATGAGATGCGATATCGCGTTTTAAGAAGCATTAGGACTCTATTGCTACGATACCTAGAAATCTGCAGACGCTATTTCCTAGCAAGGAAGTGTCGCATTTACATTCATTTGAAATGTAGACGAGGAATACATGATACTTCGCAAATCATATTATATCATACCATGAAACATAGAAATGAGTTGCGATATCGCGTTTTAAGAAGCATTAGAACTCTATTGCTACTATACCTAGACATCTGCAGACGCTATTTCCTAGCAAGGAAGTGTCGCATTTACATTCATTTGAAGTGTAGACGAGGAATACATGATACTTCGCAAATCATATTATATCTTACCATGAAACATAGAAATGAGATGCGATATTGCGTTTTAAGAAGCATTAGAACTCTATTGCTACGATACCTAGACATCTGCAGATGCTATTTCCTAGCAAGGAAGTGTCGCATTTACATTCATTTGAAGTGTAGACGAGGAATACATGATACTTCGCAAATCATATTATATCTTACCATGAAACATAGAAATGAGATGCGATTTCGCGTTTTAAGAAGCATTAGAACACTATTGCTACGATAGGTAGACATTTGCAAACGCTATTTCCTAGCAAAGAAGTCTCGCATTTACATTCATTTGAAGTATAGGCGAGGAATACATAACACTTCGCAAATAATATTACATCTTACCATGAAACATAGAAATGAGATGCTATATCGCGTTTTAAGAAGCATTAGAACTCTATTGCTACGATACCTAGACATCTGCAGACGCTATTTCCTAGCAAGGAAGTGTCGCATTTGCATTCATTTGAGGTGTAGACGAGGAATACATGATACTTCGCAAAACATATTATATCTTACCATGAAACATAGAAATGAGATGCGATATCGCGTTTTAAGAAGCATTAGAACACTATTGCTACGATAGGTAGACACTTGCAAACGCTATTTCCTAGGAAAGAAGTATCGCATTTACATTCATTTGAAGTATAGGCGAGGAATACATAACACTTCGCAAATAATATTACATCTTACCATGAAACATAGAAATGAGATGCGATATCGCGTTTTAAGAAGCATTAGAACTCTATTGCTACGATACGTAGACTTCTGCAAACGCTATTTCCTTGCAAGGAAGTGTCGCATTTACATTCATTTGAAGTGTAGACGAGGAATACATAGCACTTCGCAAATCATATTATATCTTACCATGAAACATAGAAATGAGATGCGATATCGCGTTTTAAGAAGCATTAGGACTCTATTGCTACGATACCTAGAAATCTGCAGACGCTATTTCCTAGCAAGGAAGTGTCGCATTTACATTCATTTGAAATGTAGACGAGGAATACATGATACTTCGCAAATCATATTGTATCATACCATGAAACATAGAAATGAGTTGCGATATCGCGTTTTAAGAAGCATTAGAACTCTATTGCTACGATACCTAGACATCTGCAGACGCTATTTCCTAGCAAGGAAGTGTCTCATTTACATTCATTTGAAGTGTAGACGAGGAATACATAGCACTTCGCAAATCATATTATATCTTACCATGAAACATAGAAATGAGATGCGATATCGCGTTTTAAGAAGCATTAGGACTCTATTGCTACAATACCTAGAAATCTGCAGACGCTATTTCCTAGCAAGGAAGTGTCGCATTTACATTCATTTGAAATGTAGACGAGGAATACACGATACTTCGCAAATCATATTATATCATACCATGAAACATAGAAATGAGTTGCGATATCGCGTTTTAAGAAGCATTAGAACTCTATTGCTACGATACCTAGACATCTGCAGACGCTATTTCCTAGCAAGGAAGTATCGCATTTACATTCATTTGAAGTGTAGACGAGGAATACATGATACTTCGCAAATCATATTATATCTTACCATGAAACATAGAAATGAGATGCGTTATCGCGTTTTACGAAGCATTAGAACTCTATTGCTACGATACCTAGACATCTGCAGATGCTATTTTCTAGCAAGGAAGTGTCGCATTTACATTCATTTGAAGTGTAGACGAGGAATACATGATACTTCGCAAATCATATTATATCTTACCATGAAACATAGAAATGAGATGCGATATCGCGTTTTAAGAAGCATTAGAACACTATTGCTACGATAGGTAGACACTTGCAAACGCTATTTCCTAGGAAAGAAGTATCGCATTTACATTCATTTGAAGTATAGGCGAGGAATACATAACACTTCGCAAATAATATTACATCTTACCATGAAACATAGAAATGAGATGCGATATCGCGTTTTAAGAAGCATTAGAACTCTATTGCTACGATACGTAGACTTCTGCAAACGCTATTTCCTTGCAAGGAAGTGTCGCATTTACATTCATTTGAAGTGTAGACGAGGAATACATAGCACTTCGCAAATCATATTATATCTTACCATGAAACATAGAAATGAGATGCGATATCGCGTTTTAAGAAGCATTAGGACTCTATTGCTACGATTCCTAGAAATCTGCAGACGCTATTTCCTAGCAAGGAAGTGTCGCATTTACATTCATTTGAAATGTAGACGAGGAATACATGATACTTCGCAAATCATATTATATCATACCATGAAACATAGAAATGAGTTGCGATATCGCGTTTTAAGAAGCATTAGAACTCTATTGCTACGATACCTAGACATCTGCAGACGCTATTTCCTAGCAAGGAAGTGTCGCATTTACATTCATTTGAAGTGTAGACGAGGAATACATGATACTTCGCAAATCATATTATATCTTACCATGAAACATAGAAATGAGATGCGATATCGCGTTTTAAGAAGCATTAGAACACTATTGCTACGATAGGTAGACACTTGCAAACGCTATTTCCTAGGAAAGAAGTATCGCATTTACATTCATTTGAAGTATAGGCGAGGAATACATAACACTTCGCAAATAATATTACATCTTACCATGAAACATAGAAATGAGATGCGATATCGCGTTTTAAGAAGCATTAGAACTCTATTGCTACGATACGTAGACTTCTGCAAACGCTATTTCCTTGCAAGGAAGTGTCGCATTTACATTCATTTGAAGTGTAGACGAGGAATACATAGCACTTCGCAAATCATATTATATCTTACCATGAAACATAGAAATGAGATGCGATATCGCGTTTTAAGAAGCATTAGGACTCTATTGCTACGATACCTAGAAATCTGCAGACGCTATTTCCTAGCAAGGAAGTGTCGCATTTACATTCATTTGAAATGTAGACGAGGAATACATGATACTTCGCAAATCATATTATATCATACCATGAAACATAGAAATGAGTTGCGATATCGCGTTTTAAGAAGCATTAGAACTCTATTGCTACTATACCTAGACATCTGCAGACGCTATTTCCTAGCAAGGAAGTGTCGCATTTACATTCATTTGAAGTGTAGACGAGGAATACATGATACTTCGCAAATCATATTATATCTTACCATGAAACATAGAAATGAGATGCGATATTGCGTTTTAAGAAGCATTAGAACTCTATTGCTACGATACCTAGACATCTGCAGATGCTATTTCCTAGCAAGGAAGTGTCGCATTTACATTCATTTGAAGTGTAGACGAGGAATACATGATACTTCGCAAATCATATTATATCTTACCATGAAACATAGAAATGAGATGCGATTTCGCGTTTTAAGAAGCATTAGAACACTATTGCTACGATAGGTAGACATTTGCAAACGCTATTTCCTAGCAAAGAAGTCTCGCATTTACATTCATTTGAAGTATAGGCGAGGAATACATAACACTTCGCAAATAATATTACATCTTACCATGAAACATAGAAATGAGATGCTATATCGCGTTTTAAGAAGCATTAGAACTCTATTGCTACGATACCTAGACATCTGCAGACGCTATTTCCTAGCAAGGAAGTGTCGCATTTGCATTCATTTGAGGTGTAGACGAGGAATACATGATACTTCGCAAAACATATTATATCTTACCATGAAACATAGAAATGAGATGCGATATCGCGTTTTAAGAAGCATTAGAACACTATTGCTACGATAGGTAGACACTTGCAAACGCTATTTCCTAGGAAAGAAGTATCGCATTTACATTCATTTGAAGTATAGGCGAGGAATACATAACACTTCGCAAATAATATTACATCTTACCATGAAACATAGAAATGAGATGCGATATCGCGTTTTAAGAAGCATTAGAACTCTATTGCTACGATACGTAGACTTCTGCAAACGCTATTTCCTTGCAAGGAAGTGTCGCATTTACATTCATTTGAAGTGTAGACGAGGAATACATAGCACTTCGCAAATCATATTATATCTTACCATGAAACATAGAAATGAGATGCGATATCGCGTTTTAAGAAGCATTAGGACTCTATTGCTACGATACCTAGAAATCTGCAGACGCTATTTCCTAGCAAGGAAGTGTCGCATTTACATTCATTTGAAATGTAGACGAGGAATACATGATACTTCGCAAATCATATTATATCATACCATGAAACATAGAAATGAGTTGCGATATCGCGTTTTAAGAAGCATTAGAACTCTATTGCTACTATACCTAGACATCTGCAGACGCTATTTCCTAGCAAGGAAGTGTCGCATTTACATTCATTTGAAGTGTAGACGAGGAATACATAACACTTCGCAAATAATATTACATCTTACCATGAAACATAGAAATGAGATGCGATATCGCGTTTTAAGAAGCATTAGAACTCTATTGCTACGATACCTAGACATCTGCAGACGCTATTTCCTAGCAAGGAAGTGTCTCATTTACATTCATTTGAAGTGTAGACGAGGAATACATAGCACTTCGCAAATCATATTATATCTTACCATGAAACATAGAAATGAGATGCGATATCGCGTTTTAAGAAGCATTAGGACTCTATTGCTACGATACCTAGAAATCTGCAGACGCTATTTCCTAGCAAGGAAGTGTCGCATTTACATTCATTTGAAATGTAGACGAGGAATACATGATACTTCGCAAATCATATTATATCATACCATGAAACATAGAAATGAGTTGCGATATCGCGTTTTAAGAAGCATTAGAACTCTATTGCTACTATACCTAGACATCTGCAGACGCTATTTCCTAGCAAGGAAGTGTCGCATTTACATTCATTTGAAGTGTAGACGAGGAATACATGATACTTCGCAAATCATATTATATCTTACCATGAAACATAGAAATGAGATGCGATATTGCGTTTTAAGAAGCATTAGAACTCTATTGCTACGATACCTAGACATCTGCAGATGCTATTTCCTAGCAAGGAAGTGTCGCATTTACATTCATTTGAAGTGTAGACGAGGAATACATGATACTTCGCAAATCATATTATATCTTACCATGAAACATAGAAATGAGATGCGATTTCGCGTTTTAAGAAGCATTAGAACACTATTGCTACGATAGGTAGACATTTGCAAACGCTATTTCCTAGCAAAGAAGTCTCGCATTTACATTCATTTGAAGTATAGGCGAGGAATACATAACACTTCGCAAATAATATTACATCTTACCGTGAAACATAGAAATGAGATGCTATATCGCGTTTTAAGAAGCATTAGAACTCTATTGCTACGATACCTAGACATCTGCAGACGCTATTTCCTAGCAAGGAAGTGTCGCATTTGCATTCATTTGAGGTGTAGACGAGGAATACATGATACTTCGCAAAACATATTATATCTTACCACGAAACATAGAAATGAGATGCGATATCGCGTTTTAAGAAGCATTAGAACTCTATTGCTACGATACCTAGACATCTGCAGATGCTATTTCCTAGCAAGGAAGTGTCGCATTTACATTCGTTTGAATCGTAGACGAGGAATGCATAAAACTTCGAAATGAATATTATATCTTATCAGGAAACATAGATATGAGATGCAATATCTCGTTTTAAGAAGCACTTGAACTCTATTGCTTCGATGCGTAGACGTCTGCAAACGCTATTTCCTAGCGAGGAAGTGTCGCATTTACATTCATTTGAAGTGTAGGCGAGGAATACGTGACACTTCGCAAATCATATTATATCTTACCATGAAACATAGAAATGAGATGCGATATCGCGTTTTAAGAAGCATTAGAACTCTATGGCTACGATACCTAGACATCTGCAGACGCTATTTCCTAGCAAGGAAGTATCGCATTTACATTCATTTGTAGTGTAGACGAGGAATACATGACACTTCGCAAATCATGTTATATCTTACCATGAAACATAGAAATGAGATGCGACATCGCGTTCTAAGAAGCATTAGAACACTACTGCTACGATAGGTAGACATTTGCAAACGCTATTTCCTTGCAAGGAAGTGTCGCATTTACATTCATTTGAAGTGTAGACGAGGAATACAAAACACTTCGCAAATCATATTATATCTTACCATGAAACATAGAGATGAGATGCGATATCGCGTTTTAAGAAACATGAGAACTCTATTGCTACGATACGTTGACATCTGCAAACGCTACATCCTTGCAAGGAAGTGCGCATTTACATTTAGTTGATGTGTAGACGAGGAATACATAACACTTCGCAAATCATATTATATCTTACCATGAAACATAGAAATGAGATGCGATATCGCGTTTTAAGAAGCATTAGAACTCTATTGCTACGATACGTAGACATCTGCAAACGCTATTTCCTTGCAAGGAAGTGTCGCATTTACATTCATTTGAATCGTAGACGAGGAATACATGATACTTCGCAAATCATATTATATCATACCATGAAACATAGAAATGAGTTGCGATATCGCGTTTTAAGAAGCATTAGAACTCTACTGCTACTATACCTAGACATCTGCAGACGCTATTTCCTAGCAAGGAAGTGTCGCATTTACATTCATTTGAAGTGTAGACGAGGAATACATGATACTTCGCAAATCATATTATATCTTACCATGAAACATAGAAATGAGATGCGATATTGCGTTTTAAGAAGCATTAGAACTCTATTGCTACGATACCTAGACATCTGCAGATGCTATTTCCTAGCAAGGAAGTGTCGCATTTACATTCATTTGAAGTGTAGACGAGGAATACATGATACTTCGCAAATCATATTATATCTTACCATGAAACATAGAAATGAGATGCGATATCGCGTTTTAAGAAGCATTAGGACTCTATTGCTACGATACCTAGAAATCTGCAGACGCTATTTCCTAGCAAGGAAGTGTCGCATTTACATTCATTTGAAATGTAGACGAGGAATACATGATACTTCGCAAATCATATTATATCATACCATGAAACATAGAAATGAGTTGCGATATCGCGTTTTAAGAAGCATTAGAACTCTATTGCTACGATACCTAGACATCTGCAGACGCTATTTCCTAGCAAGGAAGTGTCTCATTTACATTCATTTGAAGTGTAGACGAGGAATACATAGCACTTCGCAAATCATATTATATCTTACCATGAAACATAGAAATGAGATGCGATATCGCGTTTTAAGAAGCATTAGGACTCTATTGCTACGATACCTAGAAATCTGCAGACGCTATTTCCTAGCAAGGAAGTGTCGCATTTACATTCATTTGAAATGTAGACGAGGAATACATGATACTTCGCAAATCATATTATATCATACCATGAAACATAGAAATGAGTTGCGATATCGCGTTTTAAGAAGCATTAGAACTCTATTGCTACGATACCTAGACATCTGCAGACGCTATTTCCTAGCAAGGAAGTGTCTCATTTACATTCATTTGAAGTGTAGACGAGGAATACATAGCACTTCGCAAATCATATTATATCTTACCATGAAACATAGAAATGAGATGCGATATCGCGTTTTAAGAAGCATTAGGACTCTATTGCTACGATACCTAGAAATCTGCAGACGCTATTTCCTAGCAAGGAAGTGTCGCATTTACATTCATTTGAAATGTAGACGAGGAATACATGATACTTCGCAAATCATATTATATCATACCATGAAACATAGAAATGAGTTGCGATATCGCGTTTTAAGAAGCATTAGAACTCTATTGCTACTATACCTAGACATCTGCAGACGCTATTTCCTAGCAAGGAAGTGTCGCATTTACATTCATTTGAAGTGTAGACGAGGAATACATGATACTTCGCAAATCATATTATATCTTACCATGAAACATAGAAATGAGATGCGATATTGCGTTTTAAGAAGCATTAGAACTCTATTGCTACGATACCTAGACATCTGCAGATGCTATTTCCTAGCAAGGAAGTGTCGCATTTACATTCATTTGAAGTGTAGACGAGGAATACATGATACTTCGCAAATCATATTATATCTTACCATGAAACATAGAAATGAGATGCGATTTCGCGTTTTAAGAAGCATTAGAACACTATTGCTACGATAGGTAGACATTTGCAAACGCTATTTCCTAGCAAAGAAGTCTCGCATTTACATTCATTTGAAGTATAGGCGAGGAATACATAACACTTCGCAAATAATATTACATCTTACCATGAAACATAGAAATGAGATGCTATATCGCGTTTTAAGAAGCATTAGAACTCTATTGCTACGATACCTAGACATCTGCAGACGCTATTTCCTAGCAAGGAAGTGTCGCATTTGCATTCATTTGAGGTGTAGACGAGGAATACATGATACTTCGCAAAACATATTATATCTTACCATGAAACATAGAAATGAGATGCGATATCGCGTTTTAAGAAGCATTAGAACTCTATTGCTACGATACCTAGACATCTGCAGATGCTATTTCCTAGCAAGGAAGTGTCGCATTTACATTCGTTTGAATCGTAGACGAGGAATGCATAAAACTTCGAAATGAATATTATATCTTATCAGGAAACATAGATATGAGATGCAATATCTCGTTTTAAGAAGCACTTGAACTCTATTGCTTCGATGCGTAGACGTCTGCAAACGCTATTTCCTAGCGAGGAAGTGTCGCATTTACATTCATTTGAAGTGTAGGCGAGGAATACGTGACACTTCGCAAATCATATTATATCTTACCATGAAACATAGAAATGAGATGCGATATCGCGTTTTAAGAAGCATTAGAACTCTATGGCTACGATACCTAGACATCTGCAGACGCTATTTCCTAGCAAGGAAGTATCGCATTTACATTCATTTGTAGTGTAGACGAGGAATACATGACACTTCGCAAATCATGTTATATCTTACCATGAAACATAGAAATGAGATGCGACATCGCGTTCTAAGAAGCATTAGAACACTACTGCTACGATAGGTAGACATTTGCAAACGCTATTTCCTTGCAAGGAAGTGTCGCATTTACATTCATTTGAAGTGTAGACGAGGAATACAAAACACTTCGCAAATCATATTATATCTTACCATGAAACATAGAAATGAGATGCGATATCGCGTTTTAAGAAACATGAGAACTCTATTGCTACGATACGTTGACATCTGCAAACGCTACTTCCTTGCAAGGAAGTGCGCATTTACATTTAGTTGATGTGTAGACGAGGAATACATAACACTTCGCAAATCATATTATATCTTACCATGAAACATAGAAATGAGATGCGATATCGCGTTTTAAGAAGCATTAGAACTCTATTGCTACGATACGTAGACATCTGCAAACGCTATTTCCTTGCAAGGAAGTGTCGCATTTACATTCATTTGAATCGTAGACGAGGAATGCATAACACTTCGAAATGAATATTATATCTTATCAGGAAACATAGATATGAGATGCAATATCTCGTTTTAAGAAGCACTTGAACTCTATTGCTTCGATGCGTAGACGTCTGCAAACGCTATTTCCTAGCGAGGAAGTGTCGCATTTACATTCATTTGAAGTGTAGGCGAGGAATACGTGACACTTCGCAAATCATATTATATCTTACCATGGAACATAGAAATGAGATGCGATATCGCGTTTTAAGAATCATTTGAACTCTATTGCTTCGATACTTTGACATCTGCAAACGCTATTTCCTAGCAAAGAAGTCTCGCATTTACATTCATTTGAAGTATAGGCGAGGAATACATAACACTTCGCAAATAATATTACATCTTACCATGAAACATAGAAATGAGATGCGATATCGCGTTTTAAGAAGCATTAGGACTCTATTGCTACGATACCTAGAAATCTGCAGACGCTATTTCCTAGCAAGGAAGTGTCGCATTTACATTCATTTGAAATGTAGACGAGGAATACATGATACTTCGCAAATCATATTATATCTTACCATGAAACATAGAAATGAGATGCGATATTGCGTTTTAAGAAGCATTAGAACTCTATTGCTACGATACCTAGACATCTGCAGATGCTATTTCCTAGCAAGGAAGTGTCGCACTTACATTCATTTGAAGTGTAGACGAGGAATACATGACACCTCGCAAATCATATTATATCTTACCATGAAACATAGAAATGAGATGCGATTTCGCGTTTTAAGAAGCATTAGAACACTATTGCTACGATAGGTAGACATTTGCAAACGCTATTTCCTAGCAAAGAAGTCTCGCATTTACATTCATTTGAAGTATAGGCGAGGAATACATAACACTTCCCAAATAATATTACATCTTACCATGAAACATAGAAATGAGATGCTATATCGCGTTTTAAGAAGCATTAGAACTCTATTGCTACGATACCTAGACATCTGCAGACGCTATTTCCTAGCAAGGAAGTGTCGCATTTGCATTCATTTGAGGTGTAGACGAGGAATACATGATACTTCGCAAATCATATTATATCTTACCATGAAACATAGAAATGAGATGCGATATCGCGTTTTAAGAAGCATTAGAACTCTATTGCTACGATACCTAGACATCTGCAGATGCTATTTCCTAGCAAGGAAGTGTCGCATTTACATTCATTTGAATCGTAGACGAGGAATGCATAACACATCGCAATGAATATTATATCTTATCAGGAAACATAGATATGAGATGCAATATCTCGTTTTAAGAAGCATTTGAACTCTATTGCTTCGATACGTAGACATCTGCAAACGCTATTTCCTAGCAAGGAAGTGTCGCATTTACATTCATTTGAAGTGTAGACGAAGATTACATAACACTTCGCAAATCATATTATATCTTACCATGAAACATAGAAATGAGATGCGATATCGCGTTTTAAGAATCATAAGAACTCTATTGCTACGATACGTTGACATCTGCAAACGCTATTTCCTTGCAAGGAAGTGCGCATTTACATTTAGTTGATGTGTAGACGAGGAATACATAACACTTCGCAAATCATATTATATCTTACCATGAAACATAGAAATGAGATACGATATCGCGTTTTAAGAAGCATTAGAACACTATTGCTACGATAGGTAGATATTTGCAAACGCTATTTCCTAGCAAAGAAGTCTCGCATTTACATTCATTTGAAGTATAGGCGAGGAATACATAACACTTCGCAAATAATATTACATCTTACCATGAAACATAGAAATGAGATGCGATATCGCGTTTTAAGAAGCATTAGAACTCTATTGCTACGATACGTAGACTTCTGCAATCGCTATTTCCTTGCAAAGAAGTGTCGCATTTACATTCATTTGAAGTGTAGACGAGGAATACATGATACTTCGCAAATCATATTATATCTTACCATGAAACATAGAAATGAGATGCGATATCGCGTTTTAAGAAGCATTAGAACTCTATTGCTACGATACCTAGACATCTGCAGACGCTATTTCCTAGCAAGGAAGTGTCGCATTTACATTCATTTGAAATGTAGACGAGGAATACATGATACTTCGCAAATCATATTATATCATACCATGAAACATAGAAATGAGTTGCGATATCGCGTTTTAAGAAGCATTAGAACTCTATTGCTACGATACCTAGACATCTGCAGACGCTATTTCCTAGCAAGGAAGTGTCGCATTTACATTCACTTGAAGTGTAGACGAGGAATACATGATACTTCGCAAATCATATTATATCTTACCATGAAACATAGAAATCAGATGCGATATCGCGTTTTAAGAAGCATTAGAACTCTATTGCTGCGATACCTAGACATCTGCAGATGCTATTTCCTAGCAAGGAAGTGTCGCATTTACATTCATTTGAAGTGTAGACGAAGAATGCATAACACATCGCAATGAATATTATATCTTATCAGGAAACATAGATATGAGATGCAATATCTCGTTTTAAGAAGCATTTGAACTCTAATGCTTCGATACGTAGACATCTGCAAACGCTATTTCCTAGCAAGGAAGTGTCGCATTTACATTCATTTGAAGTGTAGACGAGGATTACATAACACTTCGCAAATCATATTATATCTTACCATGAAACATAGAAATGAGATGCGATATCGCGTTTTAAGAATCATAAGAACTCTATTGCTACGATACGTTGACATCTGCAAACGCTATTTCCTTGCAAGGAAGTGCGCATTTACATTTAGTTGATGTGTAGACGAGGAATACATAACACTTCGCAAATCATATTATATCTTACCATGAAACATAGAAATGAGATTCGACATCGCGTTTTAAGAAGCATTAGAAAGCTATTGCTACCATACGTAGACATCTGCAAACGCTATTTCCTAGCGAGGAAGTATCGCATTCACATTCATTTGAAGTGTAGACAAGGAATACATAACACTTCGCAAATCATGTTATATCTTACCATGAAACATAGAAATGAGATGCGATATCGCGTTTTAAGAATCATATGAACTCTATTGCTACGAGACGTAGACATCTGCAATCGCTATTTCCTTGCAAGGAAGTGTCGCATTTACATTCATTTGAAGTGTAGACGAGGAATACATGACACTTCGCAAATCATATTATATTTTACCATGAAACGTAGCAATGAGATGCGATATCGCGTTTTAAGAATCATATGAACTCTATTGCTACGATACGTAGATATCTGCAAACGCTATTTCCTTGCAAGGGAGTGTCGCATTTACATTCATTTGAATCGTAGACGAGGAATGCATAACACGTCGAAATGAATATTATATCTTATCAGAAAACATAGATATGAGATGCAATATCTCGTTTTAAGAAGCATTTGAACTCTATTGCTTCGATACGTAGACATCTGCAAACACTATTTCCTAGCAAGGAAGTGTCGCATTTACATTCATTTGAAGTGTAGGCGAGGAATACGTGACACTTCGCAAATCATATTATATCTTACCATGAAACATAGAAATGAAAATCGATATCGCGTTTTAAGAAGCATTAGAAAGCTATTGCTACGATACGTAGACATCTGCAAATGCTATTTCCTAGCGAGGAAGTATCGCATTCACATTCATTTGAAGTGTAGACGAGGAATACATGATACTTCGCAAATCATATTATATCTTACCATGAAACATAGAAATGAGATGCGATATCGCGTTTTAAGAATCATAAGAACTCTATTGCTACGATACGTAGACAGCTGCAAATGCTATTTCCTAGCGAGGAAGTATCGCATTCACATTCATTTGAAGTGTAGACGAGGAATACATGATACTTCGCAAATCATATTATATCTTACCATGAAACATAGAAATGAGATGCGATATCGCGTTTTAAGAATCATAAGAACTCTATTGCTACGAAACGTAGACATCTGCAAACGCTAGTTCCTTGCAAGGAAGTGTCGCATTTACATACATTTGAATCGTAGACGAGGAATGCATAATACTTCGAAATGAATATTATATCTTATCAGGAAACATAGATATGAGATGCAATATCTCGTTTTATGAAGCACTTGAACTCTATTGCTTCGATGCGTAGACATCTGCAAACGCTATTTCCTAGCAAAGAAGTCTCGCATTTACATTCATTTGAAGTATAGGCGAGGAATACATAACACCTCGCAAATAATATTACATCTTACCATGAAACATAGAAATGAGATGCGATATCGCGTTTTAAGAAGCATTAGGACTCTATTGCTACGATACCTAGAAATCTGCAGACGCTATTTCCTAGCAAGGAAGTGTCGCATTTACATTCATTTGAAATGTAGACGAGGAATACATGATACTTCGCAAATCATATTATATCTTACCATGAAACATAGAAATGAGATGCGATATTGCGTTTTAAGAAGCATTAGAACTCTATTGCTACGATACCTAGACATCTGCAGATGCTATTTCCTAGCAAGGAAGTGTCGCATTTACATTCATTTGAAGTGTAGACGAGGAATACATGACACTTCGCAAATCATATTATATCTTACCATGAAACATAGAAATGAGATGCGATTTCGCGTTTTAAGAAGCATTAGAACACTATTGCTACGATAGGTAGACATTTGCAAACGCTATTTCCTAGCAAAGAAGTCTCGCATTTACATTCATTTGAAGTATAGGCGAGGAATACATAACACTTCGCAAATAATATTACATCTTACCATGAAACATAGAAATGAGATGCTATATCGCGTTTTAAGAAGCATTAGAACTCTATTGCTACGATACCTAGACATCTGCAGACGCTATTTCCTAGCAAGGAAGTGTCGCATTTGCATTCATTTGAGGTGTAGACGAGGAATACATGATACTTCGCAAATCATATTATATCTTACCATGAAACATAGAAATGAGATGCGATATCGCGTTTTAAGAAGCATTAGAACTCTATTGCTACGATACCTAGACATCTGCAGATGCTATTTCCTAGCAAGGAAGTGTCGCATTTACATTCATTTGAATCGTAGACGAGGAATACATGACACTTCGCAAATCATGTTATATCTTACCATGAAACATAGAAATGAGATGCGACATCGCGTTCTAAGAAGCATTAGAACACTACTGCTACGATAGGTAGACATTTGCAAACGCTATTTCCTTGCAAGGAAGTGTCGCATTTACATTCATTTGAAGTGTAGACGAAGATTACATAACACTTCGCAAATCATATTATATCTTACCATGAAACATAGAAATGAGATGCGATATCGCGTTTTAAGAATCATAAGAACTCTATTGCTACGATACGTTGACATCTGCAAACGCTATTTCCTTGCAAGGAAGTGCGCATTTACATTTAGTTGATGTGTAGACGAGGAATACATAACACTTCGCAAATCATATTATATCTTACCATGAAACATAGAAATGAGATACGATATCGCGTTTTAAGAAGCATTAGAACACTATTGCTACGATAGGTAGACATTTGCAAACGCTATTTCCTAGCAAAGAAGTCTCGCATTTACATTCATTTGAAGTATAGGCGAGGAATACATAACACTTTGCAAATAATATTACATCTTACCATGAAACATAGAAATGAGATGCGATATCGCGTTTTAAGAAGCATTAGAACTCTATTGCTACGATACGTAGACTTCTGCAATCGCTATTTCCTTGCAAAGAAGTGTCGCATTTACATTCATTTGAAGTGTAGACGAGGAATACATGATACTTCGCAAATCATATTATATCTTACCATGAAACATAGAAATGAGATGCGATATCGCGTTTTAAGAAGCATTAGAACTCTATTGCTACGATACCTAGACATCTGCAGACGCTATTTCCTAGCAAGGAAGTGTCGCATTTACATTCATTTGAAATGTAGACGAGGAATACATGATACTTCGCAAATCATATTATATCATACCATGAAACATAGAAATGAGTTGCGATATCGCGTTTTAAGAAGCATTAGAACTCTATTGCTACGATACCTAGACATCTGCAGACGCTATTTCCTAGCAAGGAAGTGTCGCATTTACATTCACTTGAAGTGTAGACGAGGAATACATGATACTTCGCAAATCATATTATATCTTACCATGAAACATAGAAATCAGATGCGATATCGCGTTTTAAGAAGCATTAGAACTCTATTGCTGCGATACCTAGACATCTGCAGATGCTATTTCCTAGCAAGGAAGTGTCGCATTTACATTCATTTGAAGTGTAGACGAAGAATGCATAACACATCGCAATGAATATTATATCTTATCAGGAAACATAGATATGAGATGCAATATCTCGTTTTAAGAAGCATTTGAACTCTAATGCTTCGATACGTAGACATCTGCAAACGCTATTTCCTAGCAAGGAAGTGTCGCATTTACATTCGTTTGAAGTGTAGACGAGGATTACATAACACTTCGCAAATCATATTATATCTTACCATGAAACATAGAAATGAGATGCGATATCGCGTTTTAAGAATCATAAGAACTCTATTGCTACGATACGTTGACATCTGCAAACGCTATTTCCTTGCAAGCAAGTGCGCATTTACATTTAGTTGATGTGTAGACGAGGAATACATAACACTTCGCAAATCATATTATATCTTACCATGAAACATAGAAATGAGATTCGACATCGCGTTTTAAGAAGCATTAGAAAGCTATTGCTACCATACGTAGACATCTGCAAACGCTATTTCCTAGCGAGGAAGTATCGCATTCACATTCATTTGAAGTGTAGAAAAGGAATACATAACACTTCGCAAATCATGTTATATCTTACCATGAAACATAGAAATGAGATGCGATATCGCGTTTTAAGAATCATAAGAACTCTATTGCTACGATACGTAGACAGCTGCAAATGCTATTTCCTAGCGAGGAAGTATCGCATTCACATTCATTTGAAGTGTAGACGAGGAATACATGATACTTCGCAAATCATATTATATCTTACCATGAAACATAGAAATGAGATGCGATATCGCGTTTTAAGAATCATAAGAACTCTATTGCTACGAAACGTAGACATCTGCAAACGCTAGTTCCTTGCAAGGAAGTGTCGCATTTACATTCATTTGAATCGTAGACGAGGAATGCATAATACTTCGAAATGAATATTATATCTTATCAGGAAACATAGATATGAGATGCAATATCTCGTTTTATGAAGCACTTGAACTCTATTGCTTCGATGCGTAGACGTCTGCAAACGCTATTTCCTAGCGAGGAAGTGTCGCATTTACATTCATTTGAAGTGTAGGCGAGGAATACGTGACACTTCGCAAATCATATTATATCTTACCATGAAACATAGAAATGAGATGCGATATCGCGTTTTAAGAAGCATTAGAACTCTATTGCTACGATACCTAGACATCTGCAGACGCTATTTCCTAGCAAGGAAGTATCGCATTTACATTCATTTGTAGTGTAGACGAGGAATACATGACACTTCGCAAATCATGTTATATCTTACCATGAAACATAGAAATGAGATGCGACATCGCGTTCTAAGAAGCATTAGAACACTACTGCTACGATAGGTAGACATTTGCAAACGCTATTTCCTTGCAAGGAAGTGTCGCATTTACATTCATTTGAAGTGTAGACGAGGAATACAAAACACCTCGCAAATCATATTATATCTTACCATGAAACATAGAAATGAGATGCGATATCGCGTTTTAAGAATCATAAGAACTCTATTGCTACGATACGTTGACATCTGCAAACGCTACTTCCTTGCAAGGAAGTGCGCATTTACATTTAGTTGATGTGTAGACGAGGAATACATAACACTTCGCAAATCATATTATATCTTACCATGAAACATAGAAATGAGATGCGATATCGCGTTTTAAGAAGCACTAGAAATCTATTGCTACGGTACGTAGACATCTGCAAGCGCTATTTCCTTGCAAGGAAGTGTCGCATTTACATTCATTTGAAGTGTAGACGAGGAATACAAAACACTTCGCAAATCATATTATATCTTACCATGAAACGTAGCAATGAGATGCGATATCGCGTTTTAAGAATCATATGAACTCTATTGCTACGATACGTAGACATCTGCATACGCTATTTCCTTGCAAGGAAGTGTCGCATTTACATTCATTTGAATCGTAGACGAGGAATGCATAACACGTCGAAATGAATATTATATCTTATCAGAAAACATAGATATGAGATGCAATATCTCGTTTTAAGAAGCATTTGAACTCTATTGCTTCGATACGTAGACATCTGCAAACACTATTTCCTAGCAAGGAAGTGTCGCATTTACATTCATTTGAAGTGTAGGCGAGGAATACGTGACACTTCGCAAATCATATTATATCTTACCATGAAACATAGAAATGAAAATCGATATCGCGTTTTAAGAAGCATTAGAAAGCTATTGCTACGATACGTAGACAGCTGCAAATGCTATTTCCTAGCGAGGAAGTATCGCATTCACATTCATTTGAAGTGTAGACGAGGAATACATGATACTTCGCAAATCATATTATATCTTACCATGAAACATAGAAATGAGATGCGATATCGCGTTTTAAGAATCATAAGAACTCTATTGCTACGATACGTAGACATCTGCAAACGCTATTTCCTTGCAAGGAAGTGTCGCATTTACATTCATTTGAATCGTAGACGAGGAATGCATAACACTTCGCAATGAATATTATATCTTACCATGAAACATAGAAATGAGATGCGATATCGCGTTTTAAGAATCATAAGAACTCTATTGCTACGAAACGTAGACATCTGCAAACGCTATTTCCTTGCAAGGAAGTGTCGCATTTACATTCATTTGAATCGTAGACGAGGAATGCATAATACTTCGAAATGAATATTATATCTTATCAGGAAACATAGATATGAGATGCAATATCTCGTTTTAAGAAGCACTTGAACTCTATTGCTTCGATGCGTAGACGTCTGCAAACGCTATTTCCTAGCGAGGAAGTGTCGCATTTACATTCATTTGAAGTGTAGGCGAGGAATACGTGACACTTCGCAAATCATATTATATCTTACCATGAAACATAGAAATGAGATGCGATATCGCGTTTTAAGAAGCATTAGAACTCTATTGCTACGATACCTAGACATCTGCAGACGCTATTTCCTAGCAAGGAAGTATCGCATTTACATTCATTTGTAGTGTAGACGAGGAATACATGACACTTCGCAAATCATGTTATATCTTACCATGAAACATAGAAATGAGATGCGATATCGCGTTTTAAGAATCATAAGAACTCTATTGCTACGATACGTAGACATCTGCAAACGCTATTTCCTTGCAAGGAAGTGTCGCATTTACATTCATTTGAATCGTAGGCGAGGAATGCATAACACTTCGCAATGAATATTATATCTTATCATGAAACATAGATATGAGATGCAATATCTCGTTTTAAGGAGCATTTGAACTCTATTGCTTCGATACGTAGACATCTGCAAACGCTATTTCCTTGCAAGGAAGTGTCGCATTTACATTCATTTGAAGTGTAGACGAGGAATACATAACACTTCGCAAATCATATTATATCTTACCATGAAACATAGAAATGAGATGCGACATCGCGTTCTAAGAAGCATTAGAACACTACTGCTACGATAGGTAGACATTTGCAAACGCTATTTCCTTGCAAGGAAGTGTCGCATTTACATTCATTTGAAGTGTAGACGAGGAATACAAAACACTTCGCAAATCATATTATATCTTACCATGAAACATAGAAATGAGATGCGATATCGCGTTTTAAGAATCATAAGAACTCTATTGCTACGATACGTTGACATCTGCAAACGCTACTTCCTTGCAAGGAAGTGCGCATTTACATTTAGTTGATGTGTAGACGAGGAATACATAACACTTCGCAAATCATATTATATCTTACCATGAAACATAGAAATGAGATGCGATATCGCGTTTTAAGAAGCATTAGAACTCTATTGCTAGGATACGTAGACATCTGCAAACGCTATTTCCTTGCAAGGAAGTGTCGCATTTACATTCATTTGAAGTGTAGACGAGGAATACTTAACACTTCGCAAATCATATTATATCTTACCATGAAACATAGAAATGAGATGCGATATCGCGTTTTAAGAAGCACTAGAACTCTATTGCTACGGTACGTAGACATCTGCAAGCGCTATTTCCTAGCGAGGAAGTGTCGCATTCACATTCATTTGAAGTGTAGACGAGGAATACATGACACTTCGCAAGTCATGTTATATCTTACCATTGTCACGTCCGGGACCGGGAGAATTTCCGGAGTCGACCGTACGAAACGAAATATAAAACACAGGGCCGATCACTCGATTGTGATGGGTACCGTGGTTTCCTTTTATGGGACGCGAGCGGTAATTTTACCCTTTTCGATGCGGTAAAGTGAAATTTACTTACCTTTCGTCGATTAACACCTTAATATATCCTTTCCAGGTACCGCTGTCGTCGAGGGTCACCGGCTGGGACAGTGGACGCGTAAGATGGGCGTTGAGGGAGCGTCAATGGAGTGAGGGTCCAGCGACGTTGACCGGACTCGGATGCTGGCGTCGGAGATGTCGGTGGTGCTGCAGGAGGCTGGATGCGGACAGCAGTAACAGCAATCACGGAATGGTAGGCTGGGCACGCCTGGGATCCGTTGTACTCCCGCACAAGTTGTCGCAAGAAATTCTTTCTACCGGCGCGGCGCGTCTTCTTGGCAGCGGTGCGACACATACGAGATCTTCTTCTCCTAACTAGATACGAGTCGGATAAGCGGCGGTCCGCTCTATCGTCGTCGGTCCAGGAGGGCGAAGAATGATCGTCCACTCGAGAGATCTTCCACTTGTATTCGGCACAGATAAGCGGCGGTCCGCTCTATCTAATGCAGAGGTTCAAGTGTCTGTATCTCCGCAAAGTAGCGCTGTGTATGGTTGTACGCGAGAACCGGAGGGTGTCGCGTAGATATAAAATGAATAAGGACTCGAATGTAGAAATAAAATAAAGATATATTCTTGATTAATCCTAGCTATACACTTACTTCCCTATCTAGATTTAGAGTAACTTAATGAACTAGAAATAGAACTTAGATATAGAAATAGAATAGGAACTTGAAATGGAACTTGAATACGATTTGAGTTAGAATTCGAGGTTTGAGAGTGGTCTGAAGTCGGGTGATGCCCGGGATGAAGTCGCAAGAGAACCGGAGCCGGGCGATGCCCGGGACGAAGTGACAATCCACTCGCGTGCACGAGACCTCCTCGGTTCTCGTGGCGCGCGAGTCGCTGAGCCCTTCGAGTGGGGCGGACGGTAGGAGTAGGGCGGACCGCCCTTGCGGTGGGGCGCGGCTCGCGTTACGCGTGAGCCGCGCGCGTCGAGTGCGCGCGCGAGCGCATCGCTTCTTAGAGAATATTGATTATAAATATATCTTAAAATTATGTGTGAGTGTTGTTCGTGTTACATCGAATAGTGTCGTGTGTACTTAGATCTAGACTTAATATGTATAATTATATATGTTGGAGAAAATGAAGTATGGCTGAGTTACGGTGGGCGATTCGGTGAGTCGTTGTTGCGAAGGTGGACCGTGGGTGCTGTGATTTGCGCGGTAGCGCAAATGATTGGCCCATCTCCGGGGCGTGATTTGCGGGTCGGCTGCCTTAGCTCGGCGAAAGGGGTGTTTACCCGTGCGCTTGGTCGTGGACGGGTGCAGGTAATTCGTCCCTGCTCTCTGTGGGAGGCGTCGGAGGGTGGACGGCGATACGCCGGACGTCACACATTCATTTGAAGTGTAGACGAGGAATACATAACACTTCGCAAATCATATTATATCTTACCATGAAACATAGAAATGAGATGCGATATCGCGTTTTGAGAAGCATTAGAACTCTATTGCTACGATACCTAGACATCTGCAGACGCTATTTCCTAGCAAGGAAGTGTCGCATTTACATTCATTTGAAGTGTAGACGAGGAATACATGATACTTCGCAAATCATATTATATCTTACCATGAAACATAGAAATGTGATGCGATATCGCGTTTTAAGCATCATAAGAACTCTATTGCTACGATACGTAGACATCTGCAAACGCTATTTCCTTGCAAGGAAGTGTCGCATTTACATTCATTTGAATCGTAGACAAGGAATGCATAACACTTCGCAAAGAATATTATATCTTATCAGGAAACATAGATATGAGATGCAATATCTCGTTTTAAGAAGCATATGAAATCTATTGCTTCGATACGTAGACATCTGCAAACGCTATTTCCTAGCAAGGAAGTGTCGCATTTACATTCATTTGAAGTTTAGGCGAGGAATACGTGACTCTTCGCAAATCATATTATATCTTACCATGAAACATAGAAATGAGATGCGATATCGCGTTTTAAGAATCATAAGAACTCTATTGCTACGATACGTTGACATCTGCAAACGCTATTTCCTTGCAAGGAAGTGCGCATTTACATTTAGTTGATGTGTAGACGAGGAATACATAACACTTCGTTAATCATATTATATCTTACCATGAAACATAGAAATGAGATGCGATATCGCGTTTTAAGAAGCATTAGAACTCTATTGCTACGATACGTAGACTTCTGCAATCGCTATTTCCTAGCAAGGAAGTGTCGCATTTACATTCATTTGAATCGTAGGCGAGGAATGCATAACACTTCGCAATGAATATTATATCTTATCATGAAACATAGATATGAGATGCAATATCTCGTTTTAAGAAGCATTTGAACTCTATTGCTTCGATACGTAGACATCTGCAAACGCTATTTCCTTGCAAGGAAGTGTCGCATTTACATTCATTTGAAGTGTAGACGAGGAATACATAACACTTCGCAAATCATATTATATCTTACCATGAAACATAGAAATGAGATGCGACATCGCGTTCTAAGAAGCATTAGAACACTACTGCTACGATAGGTAGACATTTGCAAACGCTATTTCCTTGCAAGGAAGTGTCGCATTTACATTCATTTGAAGTGTAGACGAGGAATACATAACACTTGGCAAATCATATTATATCTTACCATGAAACATAGAAATGAGATGCGATATCGCGTTTTAAGAATCATAAGAACTCTATTGCTACGATACGTTGACATCTGCAAACGCTATTTCCTTGCAAGGAAGTGCGCATTTACATATAGTTGATGTGTAGACGAGGAATACATAACACTTCGCAAATCATATTATATCTTACCATGAAACATAGAAATGAGATACGATATCGCGTTTTAAGAAGCATTAGAACACTACTGCTACGATAGGTAGACATTTGCAAACGCTATTTCCTAGCAAAGAAGTCTCGCATTTACATTCATTTGAAGTATAGGCGAGGAATACATAACACTTCGCAAATAATATTACATCTTACCATGAAACATAGAAATGAGATGCGATATCGCGTTTTAAGAAGCATTAGAACTCTATTGCTACCATACGTAGACTTCTGCAAACGCTATTTCCTAGCAAAGAAGTCTCGCATATACATTCATTCGAAGTATAGGCGAGGAATACACAACACTTCGCAATGAATATTATATCTTATCATGAAACATATATATGAGATGCAATATCTCGTTTTAAGAAGCATTTGAACTCTATTGCTTCGATACGTAGACATCTGCAAACGCTACTTCCTTGCAAGGAAGTGTCGCATTTACATTCATTTGAAGTGTAGACGAGGAATACATAACACTTCGCAAATCATATTATATCTTACCATGAAACATAGAAATGAGATGCGACATCGCGTTCTAAGAAGCATTAGAACACTACTGCTACGATAGGTAGACATTTGCAAACGCTATTTCCTTGCAAGGAAGTGTCGCATTTACATTCATTTGAAGTGTAGACGAGGAACACATGATACTTCGCAAATCATATTATATCTTACCATGAAACATAGAAATGAGATGCGATATCGCGTTTTAAGAAACATAAGAACTCTATTGCTACGATACCTAGACATCTGCAAACGCTATTTCCTCGCAAGGTAGTGTCGCATTTACATTCATTTGAATCGTAGACGAGGAATGCATAACACATCGCAGTGAATATTATATCTTATCAGGAAACATAGATATGAGATGCAATATCTCGTTTTAAGAAGCATTTGAACTCTATTGCTTCGATACGTAGACATCTGCAAACGCTATTTCCTAGCAAGGAAGTCTCGCATTTACATTCATTCGAAGTATAGGCGAGGAATACATAACACTTCGCAAATAATATTACATCTTACCATGAAACATAGAAATGAGATGCGATATCGCGTTTTAAGAAGCATTAGAACTCTATTGCTACGATACGTAGACATCTGCAATCGCTATTTCCTAGCAAGGAAGTGTCGCATTTACATTCATTTGTAGTGTAGACGAGGAATACATGACACTTCGCGAATCATGTTATATCTTACCATGAAACATAGAAATGAGATGCGATATCGCGTTTTAAGAATCATAAGAACTCTATTGCTACGAGACGTAGACATCTGCAAACGCTATTTCCTTGCAAGGAAGTGTCGCATTTACATTCATTTGAAGTGTAGACGAGGAATACAAAACACTTCGCAAATCATATTATATCTTACCATGAAACATAGAAATGAGATGCGATATCGCGCTTTAAGAATCATAAGAACTCTATTGCTACGATGCGTAGACGTCTGCAAACGCTATTTCCTAGCGAGGAAGTGTCGCATTCACATTCATTTGAAGTGTAGGCGAGGAATACGTGACACTTCGCAAATCATATTATATCTTACCATGAAACATAGAAATGAGATGCGATATCGCGTTTTAAGAAGCATTAGAACTCTATTGCTACGATACCTAGACATCTGCAGACGCTATTTCCTAGCAAGGAAGTATCGCATTTACATTCATTTGTAGTGTAGACGAGGAATACATGACACTTCGCAAATCATGTTATATCTTACCATGAAACATAGAAATGAGATGCGATATCGCGTTTTAAGAATCATAAGAACTCTATTGCTACGATACGTAGACATCTGCAAACGCTATTTCCTTGCAAGGAAGTGTCGCATTTACATTCATTTGAATCGTAGGCGAGGAATGCATAACACTTCGCAATGAATATTATATCTTATCATGAAACATAGATATGAGATGCAATATCTCGTTTTAAGGAGCATTTGAACTCTATTGCTTCGATACGTAGACATCTGCAAACGCTATTTCCTTGCAAGGAAGTGTCGCATTTACATTCATTTGAAGTGTAGACGAGGAATACATAACACTTCGCAAATCATATTATATCTTACCATGAAACATAGAAATGAGATGCGACATCGCGTTCTAAGAAGCATTAGAACACTACTGCTACGATAGGTAGACATTTGCAAACGCTATTTCCTTGCAAGGAAGTGTCGCATTTACATTCATTTGAAGTGTAGACGAGGAATACAAAACACTTCGCAAATCATATTATATCTTACCATGAAACATAGAAATGAGATGCGATATCGCGTTTTAAGAATCATAAGAACTCTATTGCTACGATACGTTGACATCTGCAAACGCTACTTCCTTGCAAGGAAGTGCGCATTTACATTTAGTTGATGTGTAGACGAGGAATACATAACACTTCGCAAATCATATTATATCTTACCATGAAACATAGAAATGAGATGCGATATCGCGTTTTAAGAAGCATTAGAACTCTATTGCTAGGATACGTAGACATCTGCAAACGCTATTTCCTTGCAAGGAAGTGTCGCATTTACATTCATTTGAAGTGTAGACGAGGAATACTTAACACTTCGCAAATCATATTATATCTTACCATGAAACATAGAAATGAGATGCGATATCGCGTTTTAAGAAGCACTAGAACTCTATTGCTACGGTACGTAGACATCTGCAAGCGCTATTTCCTAGCGAGGAAGTGTCGCATTCACATTCATTTGAAGTGTAGACGAGGAATACATGACACTTCGCAAGTCATGTTATATCTTACCATTGTCACGTCCGGGACCGGGAGAATTTCCGGAGTCGACCGTACGAAACGAAATATAAAACACAGGGCCGATCACTCGATTGTGATGGGTACCGTGGTTTCCTTTTATGGGACGCGAGCGGTAATTTTACCCTTTTCGATGCGGTAAAGTGAAATTTACTTACCTTTCGTCGATTAACACCTTAATATATCCTTTCCAGGTACCGCTGTCGTCGAGGGTCACCGGCTGGGACAGTGGACGCGTAAGATGGGCGTTGAGGGAGCGTCAATGGAGTGAGGGTCCAGCGACGTTGACCGGACTCGGATGCTGGCGTCGGAGATGTCGGTGGTGCTGCAGGAGGCTGGATGCGGACAGCAGTAACAGCAATCACGGAATGGTAGGCTGGGCACGCCTGGGATCCGTTGTACTCCCGCACAAGTTGTCGCAAGAAATTCTTTCTACCGGCGCGGCGCGTCTTCTTGGCAGCGGTGCGACACATACGAGATCTTCTTCTCCTAACTAGATACGAGTCGGATAAGCGGCGGTCCGCTCTATCGTCGTCGGTCCAGGAGGGCGAAGAATGATCGTCCACTCGAGAGATCTTCCACTTGTATTCGGCACAGATAAGCGGCGGTCCGCTCTATCTAATGCAGAGGTTCAAGTGTCTGTATCTCCGCAAAGTAGCGCTGTGTATGGTTGTACGCGAGAACCGGAGGGTGTCGCGTAGATATAAAATGAATAAGGACTCGAATGTAGAAATAAAATAAAGATATATTCTTGATTAATCCTAGCTATACACTTACTTCCCTATCTAGATTTAGAGTAACTTAATGAACTAGAAATAGAACTTAGATATAGAAATAGAATAGGAACTTGAAATGGAACTTGAATACGATTTGAGTTAGAATTCGAGGTTTGAGAGTGGTCTGAAGTCGGGTGATGCCCGGGATGAAGTCGCAAGAGAACCGGAGCCGGGCGATGCCCGGGACGAAGTGACAATCCACTCGCGTGCACGAGACCTCCTCGGTTCTCGTGGCGCGCGAGTCGCTGAGCCCTTCGAGTGGGGCGGACGGTAGGAGTAGGGCGGACCGCCCTTGCGGTGGGGCGCGGCTCGCGTTACGCGTGAGCCGCGCGCGTCGAGTGCGCGCGCGAGCGCATCGCTTCTTAGAGAATATTGATTATAAATATATCTTAAAATTATGTGTGAGTGTTGTTCGTGTTACATCGAATAGTGTCGTGTGTACTTAGATCTAGACTTAATATGTATAATTATATATGTTGGAGAAAATGAAGTATGGCTGAGTTACGGTGGGCGATTCGGTGAGTCGTTGTTGCGAAGGTGGACCGTGGGTGCTGTGATTTGCGCGGTAGCGCAAATGATTGGCCCATCTCCGGGGCGTGATTTGCGGGTCGGCTGCCTTAGCTCGGCGAAAGGGGTGTTTACCCGTGCGCTTGGTCGTGGACGGGTGCAGGTAATTCGTCCCTGCTCTCTGTGGGAGGCGTCGGAGGGTGGACGGCGATACGCCGGACGTCACACATTCATTTGAAGTGTAGACGAGGAATACATAACACTTCGCAAATCATATTATATCTTACCATGAAACATAGAAATGAGATGCGATATCGCGTTTTGAGAAGCATTAGAACTCTATTGCTACGATACCTAGACATCTGCAGACGCTATTTCCTAGCAAGGAAGTGTCGCATTTACATTCATTTGAAGTGTAGACGAGGAATACATGATACTTCGCAAATCATATTATATCTTACCATGAAACATAGAAATGTGATGCGATATCGCGTTTTAAGCATCATAAGAACTCTATTGCTACGATACGTAGACATCTGCAAACGCTATTTCCTTGCAAGGAAGTGTCGCATTTACATTCATTTGAATCGTAGACAAGGAATGCATAACACTTCGCAAAGAATATTATATCTTATCAGGAAACATAGATATGAGATGCAATATCTCGTTTTAAGAAGCATATGAAATCTATTGCTTCGATACGTAGACATCTGCAAACGCTATTTCCTAGCAAGGAAGTGTCGCATTTACATTCATTTGAAGTTTAGGCGAGGAATACGTGACTCTTCGCAAATCATATTATATCTTACCATGAAACATAGAAATGAGATGCGATATCGCGTTTTAAGAATCATAAGAACTCTATTGCTACGATACGTTGACATCTGCAAACGCTATTTCCTTGCAAGGAAGTGCGCATTTACATTTAGTTGATGTGTAGACGAGGAATACATAACACTTCGTTAATCATATTATATCTTACCATGAAACATAGAAATGAGATGCGATATCGCGTTTTAAGAAGCATTAGAACTCTATTGCTACGATACGTAGACTTCTGCAATCGCTATTTCCTAGCAAGGAAGTGTCGCATTTACATTCATTTGAATCGTAGGCGAGGAATGCATAACACTTCGCAATGAATATTATATCTTATCATGAAACATAGATATGAGATGCAATATCTCGTTTTAAGAAGCATTTGAACTCTATTGCTTCGATACGTAGACATCTGCAAACGCTATTTCCTTGCAAGGAAGTGTCGCATTTACATTCATTTGAAGTGTAGACGAGGAATACATAACACTTCGCAAATCATATTATATCTTACCATGAAACATAGAAATGAGATGCGACATCGCGTTCTAAGAAGCATTAGAACACTACTGCTACGATAGGTAGACATTTGCAAACGCTATTTCCTTGCAAGGAAGTGTCGCATTTACATTCATTTGAAGTGTAGACGAGGAATACATAACACTTGGCAAATCATATTATATCTTACCATGAAACATAGAAATGAGATGCGATATCGCGTTTTAAGAATCATAAGAACTCTATTGCTACGATACGTTGACATCTGCAAACGCTATTTCCTTGCAAGGAAGTGCGCATTTACATATAGTTGATGTGTAGACGAGGAATACATAACACTTCGCAAATCATATTATATCTTACCATGAAACATAGAAATGAGATACGATATCGCGTTTTAAGAAGCATTAGAACACTACTGCTACGATAGGTAGACATTTGCAAACGCTATTTCCTAGCAAAGAAGTCTCGCATTTACATTCATTTGAAGTATAGGCGAGGAATACATAACACTTCGCAAATAATATTACATCTTACCATGAAACATAGAAATGAGATGCGATATCGCGTTTTAAGAAGCATTAGAACTCTATTGCTACCATACGTAGACTTCTGCAAACGCTATTTCCTAGCAAAGAAGTCTCGCATATACATTCATTCGAAGTATAGGCGAGGAATACACAACACTTCGCAATGAATATTATATCTTATCATGAAACATATATATGAGATGCAATATCTCGTTTTAAGAAGCATTTGAACTCTATTGCTTCGATACGTAGACATCTGCAAACGCTACTTCCTTGCAAGGAAGTGTCGCATTTACATTCATTTGAAGTGTAGACGAGGAATACATAACACTTCGCAAATCATATTATATCTTACCATGAAACATAGAAATGAGATGCGACATCGCGTTCTAAGAAGCATTAGAACACTACTGCTACGATAGGTAGACATTTGCAAACGCTATTTCCTTGCAAGGAAGTGTCGCATTTACATTCATTTGAAGTGTAGACGAGGAACACATGATACTTCGCAAATCATATTATATCTTACCATGAAACATAGAAATGAGATGCGATATCGCGTTTTAAGAAACATAAGAACTCTATTGCTACGATACCTAGACATCTGCAAACGCTATTTCCTCGCAAGGTAGTGTCGCATTTACATTCATTTGAATCGTAGACGAGGAATGCATAACACATCGCAGTGAATATTATATCTTATCAGGAAACATAGATATGAGATGCAATATCTCGTTTTAAGAAGCATTTGAACTCTATTGCTTCGATACGTAGACATCTGCAAACGCTATTTCCTAGCAAGGAAGTCTCGCATTTACATTCATTCGAAGTATAGGCGAGGAATACATAACACTTCGCAAATAATATTACATCTTACCATGAAACATAGAAATGAGATGCGATATCGCGTTTTAAGAAGCATTAGAACTCTATTGCTACGATACGTAGACATCTGCAATCGCTATTTCCTAGCAAGGAAGTGTCGCATTTACATTCATTTGTAGTGTAGACGAGGAATACATGACACTTCGCGAATCATGTTATATCTTACCATGAAACATAGAAATGAGATGCGATATCGCGTTTTAAGAATCATAAGAACTCTATTGCTACGAGACGTAGACATCTGCAAACGCTATTTCCTTGCAAGGAAGTGTCGCATTTACATTCATTTGAAGTGTAGACGAGGAATACAAAACACTTCGCAAATCATATTATATCTTACCATGAAACATAGAAATGAGATGCGATATCGCGCTTTAAGAATCATAAGAACTCTATTGCTACGATGCGTAGACGTCTGCAAACGCTATTTCCTAGCGAGGAAGTGTCGCATTCACATTCATTTGAAGTGTAGGCGAGGAATACGTGACACTTCGCAAATCATGTTATATCTTACCATGAAACATAGAAATGAGATGCGATATCGCGTTTTAAGAAGCATTAGAACTCTATTGCTACGATACGTAGACATCTGCAAACGCTATTTCCTTGCAAGGAAGTGTCGCATTTACATTCATTTGAAGTGTAGACGAGGAATACATGACACTTCGCAAATCATATTATATCTTACCATGAAACATAGAAATGAGATTCGACATCGCGTTTTAAGAAGCATTAGAAAGCTATTGCTACGATACGTAGACATCTGCAAACGCTATTTCCTAGCGAGGAAGTATCGCATTCACATTCATTTGAAGTGTAGACAAGGAATACATAACACTTCGCAAATCATGTTATATCTTACCATGAAACATAGAAATGAGATACGATATCGCGATTTAAGAATCATATGAACTCTATTGCTACGAGACGTAGACATCTGCAATCGCTATTTCCTTGCAAGGAAGTGTCGCATTTACATTCATTTGAAGTGTAGACGAGGAATACATGACACTTCGCAAATCATATTATATCTTACCATGAAACATAGAAATGAGATTCGACATCGCGTTTTAAGAAGCATTAGAAAGTTATTGCTACAATACGTAGACATCTGCAAACGCTATTTCCTAGCGAGGAAGTATCGCATTCACATTCATTTGAAGTGTAGACAAGGAATACATAACACTTCGCAAATCATGTTATATCTTACCATGAAACATAGAAATGAGATGCGATATCGCGTTTTAAGAATCATAGGATCTCTATTGCTACGAGACGTAGACATCTGCAATCGCTATTTCCTTGCAAGGAAGTGTCGCATTTACATTCATTTGAAGTGTAGACGAGGAATACATGACACTTCGCAAATCATATTATATTTTACCATGAAACATAGAAATGAGATGCGATATCGCGTTTTAAGAAGCATTAGAACTCTATTGCTACGATACCTAGACATCTGCAGACGCTATTTCCTAGCAAGGAAGTGTCGCATTTACATTCATTTGAAGTGTAGACGAGGAATACTTGATACTTCGCAAATCATATTATATATTACCATGAAACATAGAAATGAGATGCGATATCGCGTTTTAAGAATCATAAGAACTCTATTGCTACGATACGTAGACATCTGCAATCGCTATTTCCTTGCAAGGAAGTGTCGCATTTACATTCATTTGAAGTGTAGACGAGGAATACATGACACTTCGCAAATCATATTATATCTTACCATGAAACATAGAAATGAGATTCGACATCGCGTTTTAAGAAGCATTAGAAAGCTATTGCTACAATACGTAGACATCTGCAAACGCTATTTCCTAGCGAGGAAGTATCGCATTCACATTCATTTGAAGTGTAGACAAGGAATACATAACACTTCGCAAATCATGTTATATCTTACCATGAAACATAGAAATGAGATGCGATATCGCGTTTTAAGAATCATAGGATCTCTATTGCTACGAGACGTAGACATCTGCAATCGCTATTTCCTTGCAAGGAAGTGTCGCATTTACATTCATTTGAAGTGTAGACGAGGAATACATGACACTTCGCAAATCATATTATATTTTACCATGAAACATAGAAATGAGATGCGATATCGCGTTTTAAGAAGCATTAGAACTCTATTGCTACGATACCTAGACATCTGCAGACGCTATTTCCTAGCAAGGAAGTGTCGCATTTACATTCATTTGAAGTGTAGACGAGGAATACTTGATACTTCGCAAATCATATTATATATTACCATGAAACATAGAAATGAGATGCGATATCGCGTTTTAAGAATCATAAGAACTCTATTGCTACGATACGTAGACATATGCAAACGCTATTTCCTTGCAAGGAAGTGTCGCATTTACATTCATTTGAATCGTAGACGAGGAATGCATAACACGTCGAAATGAATATTATATCTTATCAGAAAACATAGATATGAGATGCAATATCTCGTTTTAAGAAGCATTTGAACTCTATTGCTTCGATACGTAGACATCTGCAAACACTATTTCCTAGCAAGGAAGTGTCGCATTTACATTCATTTGAAGTGTAGGCGAGGAATACGTGACACTTCGCAAATCATATTATATCTTACCATGAAACATAGAAATGAAAATCGATATCGCGTTTTAAGAAGCATTAGAAAGCTATTGCTACGATACGTAGACATCTGCAAATGCTATTTCCTAGCGAGGAAGTATCGCATTCACATTCATTTGAAGTGTAGACGAGGAATACATGATACTTCGCAAATCATATTATATCTTAAAATGAAACATAGAAATGAGATACGATATCGCGTTTTAAGAATCATAAGAACTCTATTGCTACGATACGTAGACATCTGCAAACGCTATTTCCTTGCAAGGAAGTGTCGCATTTACATTCATTTGAATCGTAGACGAGGAATGCATAACACTTCGCAATGAATATTATATCTTACCATGAAACATAGAAATGAGATGCGATATCGCGTTTTAAGAATCATAAGAACTCTATTGCTACGAAACGTAGACATCTGCAAACGCTATTTCCTTGCAAGGAAGTGTCGCATTTACATTCATTTGAATCGTAGACGAGGAATGCATAATACTTCGAAATGAATATTATATCTTATCAGGAAACATAGATATGAGATGCAATATCTCGTTTTAAGAAGCACCTGAACTCTATTGCTTCGATGCGTAGACGTCTGCAAACGCTATTTCCTAGCGAGGAAGTGTCGCATTTACATTCATTTGAAGTGTAGGCGAGGAATACGTGACACTTCGCAAATCATATTATATCTTACCATGAAACATAGAAATGAGATGCGATATCGCGTTTTTAGAAGCATTAGAACTCTATTGCTACGATACCTAGACATCTGCAGACCCTATTTCCTAGCAAGGAAGTATCGCATTTACATTCATTTGTAGTGTAGACGAGGAATACATGACACTTCGCAAATCATGTTATATCTTACCATGAAACATAGAAATGAGATGCGATATCGCGTTTTAAGAATCATAAGAACTCTATTGCTACGATACGTAGACATCTGCAAACGCTATTTCCTTGCAAGGAAGTGTCGCATTTACATTCATTTGAATCGTAGGCGAGGAATGCATAACACTTCGCAATGAATATTATATCTTATCATGAAACATAGATATGAGATGCAATATCTCGTTTTAAGGAGCATTTGAACTCTATTGCTTCGATACGTAGACATCTGCAAACGCTATTTCCTTGCAAGGAAGTGTCGCATTTACATTCATTTGAAGTGTAGACGAGGAATACATAACACTTCGCAAATCATATTATATCTTACCATGAAACATAGAAATGAGATGCGACATCGCGTTCTAAGAAGCATTAGAACACTACTGCTACGATAGGTAGACATTTGCAAACGCTATTTCCTTGCAAGGAAGTGTCGCATTTACATTCATTTGAAGTGTAGACGAGGAATACAAAACACTTCGCAAATCATATTATATCTTACCATGAAACGTAGCAATGAGATGCGATATCGCGTTTTAAGAATCATATGAACTCTATTGCTACGATACGTAGACATCTGCAAACGCTATTTCCTTGCAAGGAAGTGTCGCATTTACATTCATTTGAATTGTAGACGAGGAATGCATAACACGTCGAAATGAATATTATATCTTATCAGAAAACATAGATATGAGATGCAATATCTCGTTTTAAGAAGCATTTGAACTCTATTGCTTCGATACGTAGACATCTGCAAACACTATTTCCTAGCAAGGAAGTGTCGCATTTACATTCATTTAAAGTGTAGGCGAGGAATACGTGACACTTCGCAAATCATATTATATCTTACCATGAAACATAGAAATGAAAATCGATATCGCGTTTTAAGAAGCATTAGAAAGCTATTGCTACGATACGTAGACAGCTGCAAATGCTATTTCCTAGCGAGGAAGTATCGCATTCACATTCATTTGAAGTGTAGACGAGGAATACATGATACTTCGCAAATCATATTATATCTTACCATGAAACATAGAAATGAGATGCGATATCGCGTTTTAAGAATCATAAGAACTCTATTGCTACGAAACGTAGACATCTGCAAACGCTATTTCCTTGCAAGGAAGTGTCGCATTTACATTCATTTGAATCGTAGACGAGGAATGCATAATACTTCGAAATGAATATTATATCTTATCAGGAAACATAGATATGAGATGCAATATCTCGTTTTAAGAAGCACTTGAACTCTATTGCTTCGATGCGTAGACGTCTGCAAACGCTATTTCCTAGCGAGGAAGTGTCGCATTTACATTCATTTGAAGTGTAGGCGAGGAATACGTGACACTTCATATTATATCTTATACGATACGTTGACATCTGCAAACGCTACTTCCTTGCAAGGAAGTGCGCATTTACATTTAGTTGATGTGTAGACGAGGAATACATAACACTTCGCAAATCATATTATATCTTACCATGAAACATAGAAATGAGATGCGATATCGCGTTTTAAGAAGCATTAGAACTCTATTGCTAGGATACGTAGACATCTGCAAACGCTATTTCCTTGCAAGGAAGTGTCGCATTTACATTCATTTGAAGTGTAGACGAGGAATACTTAACACTTCGCAAATCATATTATATCTTACCATGAAACATAGAAATGAGATGCGATATCGCGTTTTAAGAAGCACTAGAACTCTATTGCTACGGTACGTAGACATCTGCAAGCGCTATTTCCTAGCGAGGAAGTGTCGCATTCACATTCATTTGAAGTGTAGACGAGGAATACATGACACTTCGCAAGTCATGTTATATCTTACCATTGTCACGTCCGGGACCGGGAGAATTTCCGGAGTCGACCGTACGAAACGAAATATAAAACACAGGGCCGATCACTCGATTGTGATGGGTACCGTGGTTTCCTTTTATGGGACGCGAGCGGTAATTTTACCCTTTTCGATGCGGTAAAGTGAAATTTACTTACCTTTCGTCGATTAACACCTTAATATATCCTTTCCAGGTACCGCTGTCGTCGAGGGTCACCGGCTGGGACAGTGGACGCGTAAGATGGGCGTTGAGGGAGCGTCAATGGAGTGAGGGTCCAGCGACGTTGACCGGACTCGGATGCTGGCGTCGGAGATGTCGGTGGTGCTGCAGGAGGCTGGATGCGGACAGCAGTAACAGCAATCACGGAATGGTAGGCTGGGCACGCCTGGGATCCGTTGTACTCCCGCACAAGTTGTCGCAAGAAATTCTTTCTACCGGCGCGGCGCGTCTTCTTGGCAGCGGTGCGACACATACGAGATCTTCTTCTCCTAACTAGATTCGAGTCGGATAAGCGGCGGTCCGCTCTATCGTCGTCGGTCCAGGAGGGCGAAGAATGATCGTCCACTCGAGAGATCTTCCACTTGTATTCGGCACAGATAAGCGGCGGTCCGCTCTATCTAATGCAGAGGTTCAAGTGTCTGTATCTCCGCAAAGTAGCGCTGTGTATGGTTGTACGCGAGAACCGGAGGGTGTCGCGTAGATATAAAATGAATAAGGACTCGAATGTAGAAATAAAATAAAGATATATTCTTGATTAATCCTAGCTATACACTTACTTCCCTATCTAGATTTAGAGTAACTTAATGAACTAGAAATAGAACTTAGATTTAGAAATAGAATAGGAACTTGAAATGGAACTTGAATACGATTTGAGTTAGAATTCGAGGTTTGAGAGTGGTCTGAAGTCGGGTGATGCCCGGGATGAAGTCGCAAGAGAACCGGAGCCGGGCGATGCCCGGGACGAAGTGACAATCCACTCGCGTGCACGAGACCTCCTCGGTTCTCGTGGCGCGCGAGTCGCTGAGCCCTTCGAGTGGGGCGGACGGTAGGAGTAGGGCGGACGGCCCTTGCGGATGGGGGCGCGGCTCGCGTTACGCGTGAGCCGCGCGCGTCGAGTGCGCGCGCGAGCGCATCGCTTCTTAGAGAATATTGATTATAAATATATCTTAAAATTATGTGTGAGTGTTGTTCGTGTTACATCGAATAGTGTCGTGTGTACTTAGATCTAGACTTAATATATATAATTATATATGTTGGAGAAAATGAAGTATGGCTGAGTTACGGTGGGCGATTCGGTGAGTCGTTGTTGCGAAGGTGGATCGTGGGTGCTGTGATTTGCGCGGTAGCGCAAATGATTGGTCCATCTCCGGGGCGTGATTTGCGGGTCGGCTGCCTTAGCTCGGCGAAAGGGGTGTTTACCCGTGCGCTTGGCCGTGGACGGGTGCAGGTAATTCGTCCCTGCTCTCTGTGGGAGGCGTCGGAGGGTGGACGGCGATACGCCGGACGTCACACATTCATTTGAAGTGTAGACGAGGAATACATAACACTTCGCAAATCATATTATATCTTACCATGAAACATAGAAATGAGATGCGATATCGCGTTTTGAGAAGCATTAGAACTCTATTGCTACGATACCTAGACATCTGCAGACGCTATTTCCTAGCAAGGAAGTGTCGCATTTACATTCATTTGAAGTGTAGACGAGGAATACATGATACTTCGCAAATCATATTATATCTTACCATGAAACACAGAAATGTGATGCGATATCGCGTTTTAAGCATCATAAAAACTCTATTGCTACGATACGTAGACATCTGCAAACGCTATTTCCTTGCAAGGAAGTGTCGCATTTACATTCATTTGAATCGTAGACAAGGAATGCATAACACTTCGCAATGAATATTATATCTTATCAGGAAACATAGATATGAGATGCAATATCTCGTTTTAAGAAGCATTTGAACTCTATTGCTACGATACCTAGACATCAGCAAACGCTATTTCCTTGCAAGGAAGTATCGCATTTACATTCATTTGAATCGTAGACGAGGGATGCATAACACTTCGCAATGAATATTATATCTTATCAGGAAACATAGATATGAGATGCAAAATCTCGTTTTAAGAAGCATTTGAACTCTATTGCTTCGAAACGTAGACATCTGCAAACGCTATTTCCTAGCAAGGAAGTGTCGCATTTACATTCATTTGAAGTGTAGACGAGGAATACGTAACACTTCGCAAATCATATTATATCTTACCATGAAACATAGAAATGAGATGCGATATCGCGTTTTAAGAATCATAAGAACTCTATTGCTACGATACGTAGACATCTGCAAATGCTATTTCCTAGCGAGGAAGTATCGCATTCACATTCATTTGAAGTGTAGACAAGGAATACATAACACTTCGCAAATCATGTTATATCTTACCATGAAACATAGAAATGAGATGCGATATCGCGTTTTAAGAATCATATGAACTCTATTGCTACGAGACGTAGACATCTGCAATCGTTATTTCCTTGCAAGGAAGTCTCGCATTTACATTCATTTGAAGTGTAGACGAGGAATACATAACACTTCGCAAATCATATTATATCTTACCATGAAACATAGAAATGAGATGCGATATCGCGTTTTGAGAAGCATTAGAACTCTATTGCTACGATACCTAGACATCTGCAGACGCTATTTCCTAGCAAGGAAGTGTCGCATTTACATTCATTTGAAGTGTAGACGAGGAATACATGATACTTCGCAAATCATATTATATCTTACCATGAAACATAGAAATGTGATGCGATATCGCGTTTTAAGCATCATAAGAACTCTATTGCTACGATACGTAGACATCTGCAAACGCTATTTCCTTGCAAGGAAGTGTCGCATTTACATTCATTTGAATCGTAGACAAGGAACGCATAACACTTCGCAATGAATATTATATCTTATCAGGAAACATAGATATGAGATGCAATATCTCGTTTTAAGAAGCATATGAACTCTATTGCTTCGATACGTAGACATCTGCAAACGCTATTTCCTAGCAAGGAAGTGTCGCATTTACATTCATTTGAAGTTTAGGCGAGGAATACGTGACACTTCGCAAATCATATTATATCTTACCATGAAAAATAGAAATGAGATGCGATATCGCGTTTTAAGAATCATAAGAACTCTATTGCTACGATACGTTGACATCTGCAAACGCTATTTCCTTGCAAGGAAGTGCGCATTTACATTTAGTTGATGTGTAGACGAGGAATACATAACACTTCGCAAATCATATTATATCTTACCATGAAACATAGAAATGAGATGCGATATCGCGTTTTAAGAATCATATGAACTCTATTGCTACGAGACGTAGACATCTGCAATCGCTATTTCCTTGCAAGGAAGTGTCGCATTTACATTCATTTGAAGTATAGACGAGGAATACATAACACTTCGCAAATCATATTATATCTTACCATGATACATAGAATTGAGATGCGATATCGCGTTTTAAGAAGCATTAGAACTCTATTGCTACGATACCTAGACATCTGCAGACGCTATTTCCTAGCAAGGAAGTGTCGCATTTACATTCATTTGAATCGTAGGCGAGGAATGCATAACACTTCGCAATGAATATTATATCTTATCATGAAACATAGATATGAGATGCAATATCTCGGTTTAAGAAGCATTTGAACTCTATTGCTTCGATACGTAGACATCTGCAAACGCTATTTCCTTGCAAGGAAGTGTCGCATTTACATTCGTTTGAAGTGTAGACGAGGAATACATAACACTTCGCAAATCATATTATATCTTACCATGAAACATAGAAATGAGATGCGACATCGCGTTCTAAGAAGCATTAGAACACTACTGCTACGATAGGTAGACATTTGCAAACGCTATTTCCTTGCAAGGAAGTGTCGCATTTACATTCATTTGAAGTGTAGACGAGGAATACATAACACTTGGCAAATCATATTATATCTTACCATGAAACATAGAAATGAGATGCGATATCGCGTTTTAAGAATCATAAGAACTCTATTGCTACGATACGTTGACATCTGCAAACGCTATTTCCTTGCAAGGAAGTGCGCATTTACATATAGTTGATGTGTAGACGAGGAATACATAACACTTCGCAAATCATATTATATCTTACCATGAAACATAGAAATGAGATACGATATCGCGTTTTAAGAAGCATTAGAACACTACTGCTACGATAGGTAGACATTTGCAAACGCTATTTCCTAGCAAAGAAGTCTCGCATTTACATTCATTTGAAGTATAGGCGAGGAATACATAACACTTCGCAAATCATATTATATCTTACCATGAAACATAGAAATGAGATGCGACATCGCGTTCTAAGAAGCATTAGAACACTACTGCTACGATAGGTAGACATTTGCAAACGCTATTTCCTTGCAAGGAAGTGTCGCATTTACATTCATTTGAAGTGTAGACGAGGAATACATAACACTTCGCAAATCATATTATATCTTACCATGAAACATAGAAATGAGATGCGATATCGCGTTTTAAGAATCATATGAACTCTATTGCTACGAGACGTAGACATCTGCAATCGCTATTTCCTTGCAAGGAAGTGTCGCATTTACATTCATTTGAAGTATAGACGAGGAATACATAACACTTCGCAAATCATATTATATCTTACCATGATACATAGAATTGAGATGCGATATCGCGTTTTAAGAAGCATTAGAACTCTATTGCTACGATACATAGACATCTGCAGACGCTATTTCCTAGCAAGGAAGTGTCCATTTACATTCATTTGAAGTGTAGACGAGGAACACATGATACCTCGCAAATCATATTATATCTTACCATGAAACATAGAAATGAGATGCAATATCGCGTTTTAAGAATCATAAGAACTCTATTGCAACGATACCTAGACATCTGCAAACGCTATTTCCTCGCAAGGAAGTGTCGCATTTACATTCATTTGAATCGTAGACGAGGAATGCATAACACATCGCAATGAATATTATATCTTATCAGGAAACATAGATATGAGATGCAATATCTCGTTTTAAGAAGCATTTAAACTCTATTGCTGCGATACGTAGACATCTGCAAACGCTATTTCCTACCAAAGAAGTCTCGCATATACATTCATTCGAAGTATAGGCGAGGAATACATAGCACTTCGCAAATAATATTACATCTTACCATGAAACATAGAAATGAGATGCGATATCGCGTTTTAAGAAGCATTAGAACTCTTTTGCTACGATACGTAGACTTCTGCAATCGCTATTTCCTAGCAAGGAAGTGTCGCATTTACATTCATTTGAATCGTAGGCGAGGAATGCATAACACTTCGCAATGAATATTATATCTTATCATGAAACATAGATATGAGATGCAATATCTCGTTTTAAGAAGCATTTGAACTCTATTGCTTCGATACGTAGACATCTGCAAACGCTATTTCCTTGCAAGGAAGTGTCGCATTTACATTCATTTGAAGTGTAGACGAGGAATACATAACACTTCGCAAATCATATTATATCTTACCATGAAACATAGAAATGAGATGCGACATCGCGTTCTAAGAAGCATTAGAACACTACTGCTACGATAGGTAGACATTTGCAAACGCTATTTCCTTGCATGGAAGTGTCGCATTTACATTCATTTGAAGTGTAGACGAGGAATACATAACACTTCGCAAATCATATTATATCTTACCATGAAACATAGAAATGAGATGCGATATCGCGTTTTAAGAAGCATTAGAACACTATTGCTACGATAGGTAGACATTTGCAAACGCTATTTCCTACCAAAGAAGTCTCGCATATACATTCATTCGAAGTATAGGCGAGGAATACATAACACTTCGTAAATAATATTACATCTTACCATGAAACATAGAAATGAGATGCGATATCGCGTTTTAAGAAGCATTAGAACTCTATTGCTACGATACGTAGACTTCTGCAATCGCTATTTCCTAGCAAGGAAGTGTCGCATTTACATTCATTTGAATCGTAGGCGAGGAATGCATAACACTTCGCAATGAATATTATATCTTATCATGAAACATAGATATGAGATGCAATATCTCGTTTTAAGAAGCATTTGAACTCTATTGCTTCGATACGTAGACATCTGCAAACGCTATTTCCTTGCAAGGAAGTGTCGCATTTACATTCATTTGAAGTGTGGACGAGGAATACATAACACTTCGCAAATCATATTATATCTTACCATGAAACATAGAAATGAGATGCGACATCGCGTTCTAAGAAGCATTAGAACACTACTGCTACGATAGGTAGACATTTGCAAACGCTATTTCCTTGCATGGAAGTGTCGCATTTACATTCATTTGAAGTGTAGACGAGGAATACATAACACTTCGCAAATCATATTATATCTTACCATGAAACATAGAAATGAGATGCGATATCGCGTTTTAAGAATCATAGGAACTCTATTGCTACGATACCTAGACATCTGCAAACGCTATTTCCTCGGAAGGAAGTGTCGCATTTACATTCATTTGAATCGTAGACGAGGAATGCATAACACATCGCAATGAATATTATATCTTATCAGGAAGCATAGAAATGAGATGCGACATCGCGTTCTAAGAAGCATTAGAACACTACTGCTACGATAGGTAGACATTTGCAAACGCTATTTCCTCGCAAGGAAGTGTCGCATTTACATTCATTTGAATCGTAGACGAGGAATGCATAACACATCGCAATGAATATTATATCTTATCAGGAAACATAGATATGAGATGCAATATCTCGTTTTAAGAAGCATTTGAACTCTATTGCTTCGATACGTAGACATCTGCAAACGCTATTTCCTAGCAAGGAAGTGTCGCATTTACATTCATTTGAAGTGTAGACGAGGAATACATAACACTTCGCAAATCATATTATATCTTACCATGAAACATAGAAATGAGATGCGATATCGCGTTTTAAGAACCATAAGAACTCCATTGGTACGATACGTTGACATCTGCAAACGCTATTTCCTTGCAAGGAAGTGCGCATTTACATTTAGTTGATGTGTAGACGAGGAATACATAACACTTCGCAAATCATATTATATCTTACCATGAAACATAGAAATGAGATACGATATCGCGTTTTAAGAAGCATTAGAACACTATTGCTACGATAGGTAGACATTTGCAAACGCTATTTCCTAGCAAAGAAGTCTCGCATATACATTCATTCGAAGTATAGGCGAGGAATACATAACACTTCGCAAATAATATTACATCTTACCATGAAACATAGAAATGAGATGCGATATCGCGTTTTAAGAAGCATTAGAACTCTATTGCTACGATACGTAGACTTCTGCAATCGCTATTTCCTAGCAAGGAAGTGTCGCATTTACATTCATTTGAATCGTAGGCGAGGAATGCATAACACTTCGCAATGAATATTATATCTTATCATGAAACATAGATATGAGATGCAATATCTCGTTTTAAGAAGTATTTGAACTCTATTGCTTCGATACGTAGACATCTGCAAACGCTATTTCCTTGCAAGGAAGTGTCGCATTTACATTCATTTGAAGTGTAGACGAGGAATACATAACACTTCGCAAATCATATTATATCTTACCATGAAACATAGAAATGAGATGCGACATCGCGTTCTAAGAAGCATTAGAACACTACTGCTACGATAGGTAGACATTTGCAAACGCTATTTCCTTGCAAGGAAGTGTCGCATTTACATTCATTTGAAGTGTAGACGAGGAATACATAACACTTCGCAAATCATATTATATCTTACCATGAAACTTAGAAATGAGCAGCGATATCGCGTTTTAAAAATCATAAGAACTCTATTGCTACGATACGTTGACATCTGCAAACGCTATTTCCTTGCAAGGAAGTGCGCATTTACATATAGTTGATGTGTAGACGAGGAATACATAACACTTCGCAAATCATATTATATCTTACCATGAAACATAGAAATGAGATACGATATCGCGTTCTAAGAAGCATTAGAACACTACTGCTACGATAGGTAGACATTTGCAAACGCTATTTCCTTGCAAGGGAGTGTCGCATTTACATTCATTTGAAGTGTAGACGAGGAATACATAACACTTCGCAAATCATATTATATCTTACCATGAAACATAGAAATGAGATGCGATATCGCGTTTTAAGAATCATAGGAACTCTATTGCTAAGATACGTAGACATCTGCAAACGATATTTCCTTGCAAAGAAGTGTCGCATTTACATTCATTTGAAGTGTAGACGAGGAATACATAACACTTCGCAAATCAAATTATATCCTACCATGAAACATAGAAATGAGATGCGATATCGCGTTTTAAGAATCATAAGAACTCTATTGCTACGATACGTTGACATCTGCAAACGCTATTTCCTTGCAAGGAAGTGTCGCATTTACATTCATTTGAATCGTAGACAAGGAATACATAACACTTCGCAAATCATGTTATATCTTACCATGAAACATAGAAATGAGATGCGATATCGCGTTTTAAGAATCATATGAACTCTATTGCTACGAGACGTAGACATCTGCAATCGCTATTTCCTTGCAAGGAAGTGTCGCATTTAGATTCATTTGAAGTGTAGACGAGGAATACATAACACTTCGCAAATCATATTATATCTTACCATGAAACATAGAATTGAGATGCGATATCGCGTTTGAAGAAGCATTAGAACTCTATTGGTACGATACGTTGTCATCTGCAAACGCTATTTTGTAACGTCCGGCGTGCCGCCTTCCACCCCCCAGCGCCGCCCACAGCATCCGGCAGCGACGCATCTACCGCTAGCCGCATCCAAATGCGTGGAAAGAGCGCCTTCATACACGGGAAAGCAGACCGAACGCCGAGCTAAGGCAGCCAGATATCCACGAGCACCCAGGAGATCGACCGTACGACCGCGCGACGATGCGCGCTATCGCCAGAGTTGGGAGACATGCAGCCTTCAGCCGCACGAACAGATCACCGAGCATCTCACCGATTCGCCTACGCCATCCTCCCATTATTCTTATTTTGATAATGTATATTCATAAGAACGTCCTAGAATTAAGTACACGACACAACTAATGTACATACGCAAACAACACACACATAGTTCCTAATATATCTGCGAATTCTCATAGTCATAAGTTTCGATACGCCCAAGCAACCGTCCGACGCGCGCGGCTCACGCTTAACGCGAGCCGCGCCCCACTCCGACCGGCCGCCCCACTCCGGGGTCCAGCGACTCGCACGCCACGCGACTCGAGGAGGTCGCGGACACGCGAGCTGAAGATCAGTTCCGATCAGTCCTTCGAACCGAGGAGTTCCAATCTCGCTCTCAATGCCTCAATCGGAGGTGTTTCTAATTCTACTTCAATTCTAGTTCAAGTCAATTCATTCCAATTCTAAACGTTAAGTCTATCTTTAACTTAGCCTTAGGGAAGTCAGTGTAAGCTTAGGTTTATATTAGAATATATTTTATTTTACCTTACATGTACAAGTTTAAATTTGATTATTATCCTCTAATTTCATTATTATCTACGTATTCTTCCACGAGCTATCGCGTGGATATCCATCATTCGAATCCAATCGCTAGTTGACCTTGGTAACCGGCTGGTTAGAGCGGACCGCCGCTTAACTTCGCCGATCCACAGCGGAAACTACGTGCGGATATAGTCGACGTTTCACCCTTCTGGACCGATAGGTTAGAGCGGACCGCCGCTTATCCGATTCGTATCCGGATTGCTGGAACTAGACGCGAATGTGTCTCGATCCGAAACGTAAAGCTCGACGTGCGGGACGGAAGAATTACCTACGCCGACTTATGCGCGATTACTTGGGCATCGAAGTCCTTTCGTCTCTTCGTTCGAACACCACCGTTCCAGTGGCTCTTCAACAACCTGCTCCGTCGCCTTCTTCCGGCCAAGGCAAGCCGATCAGCACAGGAAACCCGCTACGTTGGAGACTCATCCCTCTTACGATCCAGCCTCGCAGCCCTTACGCAGGGACGATTCCGGAAAGCGATCCTCGACAGCAACAGTATCTCAGGAAGGGATACTAAATTAACAACGATTCAAGACAGCAAGGGTAGGATCTTTCCTATTTACCGCGATCGCGTTTTGAAAGTGTTCGTTGTCCCACGAAAGGAACCCGGAACCCGTCGCAATTAAGCGTGCCGAGTCCGTTTTCTGGCTGCGTGTCATCCGCGAATAAAACGGAAATTTTCCACCCTCGCGACGTGACACGAAATTTGGTGACAGCGGTGGGATAGATTCGCGTTAATTCTAGAAATTCGGCTACGAAGAAACGCGACCAGCCATGGCGACACGAACGCCTACCAAAACGCGTCATCAACCGATCCGAGCCGCCGCCGCGGGTACCGACGCGGACCGCGATAAGAGAGCCGTTAGGAATATCGATTACCAGGACGCTCTTGCCGATCCAGTTCCGCGAACCGCTGAAACCGTAGATATTAGTAGACCGGCCGACAATACCGTTCAATTAATGCAGCAGATAGAGGAAATGCGCCGCGAATTAGAATCACTTCGACGATCACAAGACGCTACTAGATCCGATACCGTTCCTTTAGATTTCGCACAACGAAACGTATCGCCGCTACAAAATTCGAACACGGAAATCGCAAACTCGCAGCATGACGAGTTATCATTGAAACAAGCATTGGAGGCAGTACCGCATTACGATGGGCAGAACATGCCCGTATTGCAATTCACTCGTGCATGTAAGCGTGCCTACGAATTGATCCCAAACGGTTGTGAACGCACTTTCACGCGATTAATCAAGAGCAAATTGAAGGGCCGCGCGTACTTAGCCTTAGAAGACGAACCGTGTCAATCTATATTAGAATTGACGGATATATTACGAAGCTCTTTCGGTGCAATTAGATCCGCGGACCATTATCGCGGGGAGCTCACTAATATCTACATGAAGTCGGGAGAACACATCCTCGACTACATCAGCCGTGTAAAGGATTTACGAACAGCGATCATAGATTGCGAAAGATTAACGCCTTACGCTTCCGAACGCGGGACGTCTAACGTAGATGAATTAACATTACGTTGTTTCACGGACGGGCTTATCCCGGAAATACGCGTCCAAATTCCCGTTCACACGATTCATTCGCATCAAGAGGCATTCGCACGCGCTAGGGACCTATACAAGAGATACGAGTTAGATCGCGAACGTTTAGTAAATTCTCGACCTACAACTGAAAATCGTGCAAGGCGAAACGAAATAGTTTGCTCGAATTGCCATAACACAGGCCATTACGCGAGGGATTGCCGCAGGTCAATTCCGCCACGACAAGCGCCTAATTTGCACCGTCCCGTTATTTCACGCGACACTCCGGCTCCCAGGGCCGCATACGACCAACCGCGCCCGACCACACCCCGTGAAAAATATTGTCGGTATTGCAAAACGCCGGGTCACGAAATCGAGGAATGCCGAAAACGGCAATACTACAATAATATTCGGGCATCGGGAAACGGGAGTGGCCTCCTTCCGCGCCGCGAGACAGGACGCGAGGCCAACCAGCAAATTCGATCTCTCGCACTGAACGACCAAACCGCGGAAATCGACGATACGATGCCGCAGTAAACTTAACCGGCAAAACCAACACGCCTAGTGTCGTATTAGAATCGGTCGCGTTAATTCAACCTACCGAGTTTATGATAGACACGGGCGCCGAAATAAATATAATTAAACGCTCCGCGTTATCTTCCGTCGCACGAATCGACACCGCCGAAACAGTCGTTATAACGGGTGTAACCAATGGGAAAACGTCGACCGTCGGTACCGTGAATATAGTTTTATTCGATCGCGTGGTACCATTCAACGTGGTAAACGATAATTTTCCCCTCGGCCCGGATGGGATTCTAGGATCCGGATTTTGCGCGGATGCCGAAATATCGTTCCCGAAATGCCAGATCAAGTGGCACGGGAAAACAATTCCATTTCGTCGCGAAATTTCAAATATCGAAACCGATCAGGTTATTCCGCCTAAAGGCAATCCTTCTATAACATTCGACAAGGTCAATCCGCCGACGAGCAAGCCGCAGAAACAAAAGCCGAAGACCTCGGGAAAGGTCGATATACCTGCGAACGATTTTCTAAAGACCGATGAAAGGGTCTCTATTCCGCCGCGCATGAACATCGGGGTTAAAGTCAGAATAATTAATTCTGGAATATCCCAGGGAATAATCCCCAGATTAGACATCGCGCCCGGAATATTTTTCGGCAATGCACTGGTTAGAGTTAACGAAGGGATAGCGATTACTCGAGTAATCAACTCGACCGACAAGACGGTCGAAATAGCTCTGCCACAAGTGAAGCTCGAACCAGTAGCGAAAAATTCATTCAAATCCGTAGAAGACAGCCCCGCGCTCTTCACAGTTTTTACTAAATCCGACGAATCCAGTTCAAATCCAAAATCACGGTCAGAATCCGTAAACGTTTCCGCCGCTCCGACCGGCATATCCAAAGATGGGAAATCAATTAATTCAGTTTCGCGTTCAAATGCAAATTCTATGTACGAAACTCCTCTTAGTGTCAGGACGAAACCGACATACGCTCAGGTAGCCAGTTCAGTTGTAAAACCCAGGTCAACACAACCCTCCGTAAATGCACCGAAATCTCGCCTCGAAAAAGTAATAGAAATGTTACGATTAGATCACCTCAACCAAGAAGAAAAGCAGCACGTTTTAAAATTGGTAGATAAAACTCAAGATTTATTTTATGTAGAAGGCGATACTCTAGGTCATACGAGCGCGGCTACACACAAGATCCCTACGGTCGACGACAGACCTATTAATGTAAAACAATATAGATTCCCTCCCATACACAAAGAGGAGATTCGGGACCAAATCGAAAAACTTTTACAAAACGGCATTATCCGCGATTCTAAATCGCCCTACAACTCACCGTTATGGGTTGTTCCGAAGAAAGCTGATTCGCAAGGGAACAAGCGTTGGCGAGTGGTTATTGATTATAGAGCCTTGAACGAGAAATCAATCGCCGACGCTTATCCTTTGCCATGCATCACGGAAATCCTGGATCAGTTAGGCAGCGCTAAATATTTTAGCACATTTGACTTAGCCAGCGGTTTCCATCAGATTCCGATGGAACCCGCTGATGCACATAAAACAGCTTTTTCCACGCCGAATGGACATTATGAATTTACCCGAATGCCTTTTGGTTTAAAAAACGCGCCCGCAACGTTTCAGCGACTGATGGATAGTGTGCTCGCGGGGCTTCAAGGTAACGAGCTCTTCGTATATCTTGATGATATAGTTTTATACGCTAGCTCTCTTCAAGAGCACGCCATAAAATATGAGAAATTAACGCGCAGACTGAGAGAGGCTAATTTGGTACTCCAGCCTGACAAATGTGAATTTTTAAGACGCGAAGTAAGCTACCTCGGGCACATTATCAGCGAAAGCGGGGTGAAACCCGATCCGTCGAAAGTCAGAGCCGTTCGAGAATTTCCTCGCCCGACAAATTGTAAACAGATCAAGCAGTTCCTGGGACTCGCAGGTTATTACAGACGGTTTATCTCAAATTTCTCCAACGTCGCTAAGCCATTAACAAACCTCTTGAAAAAGGACACTCCGTTCGTGTGGCGTAATGAGCAACAGAACGCCTTTGTGAAGCTACGAGACGCCTTATGTGAAGCACCGATACTCCAGTATCCTAACTTTAAGCTGCCTTTTATAATAACTACAGACGCATCAGCGGATGCCATAGGTGCGGTGCTCAGTCAGGGCCCGATAGGCCGCGACTTACCAATTGCTTACACATCAAGACTCTTGAATTCTGCAGAACGAAACTATTCGACTATCGAGAAAGAATGTCTAGCTATCGTGTACGCGGTGCATCACTTTAGGCCTTATATATATGGTAATCAGTTCAAGTTAGTCACAGACCACCGTCCACTGGTGTGGATGAATTCCGTTAAAGATCCATCCAGCCGTCTTGTGCGGTGGAGGCTGAAGCTCGCGGAATACAATTACGAAATGATTTATAAAACGGGAAAAACCAATCTTAATGCAGATGCCCTATCACGGAATCCAGTCAAAGTTCTTCCAATCACACAGTCGTCCTCATCCGATGAAAATATTTTTGAACCGTATCCTAAATCCCGTCAACAAAAGAAATCCGTTGTTCCACCTCCACCTCCGCCTTCACCTAGCTCAGACGACCATGGCACACCAGAAACGTTACCACGCGAAACATTAAAATTACCGACATTACCGACGTTACCGACACCACGTACAGCGACCGATAAAGAAGAAATTTATACACCATTACCAAACGAACATGTCAGGTTAGAGCCATTATTTAAGTTCACAAGGGACACGATAGCAACCAGACGAGATAACAACGTTATTTTCATTACAAAATCAGGTCATTCCTATGACGCAGGCGCGAAGGAAATGGAAAAAGCCGGAAAATTTTTCTTCAGTAAAAATGACGTAGTTCTCACTAAAGCCAGAGTCATTAAAATCGACGATTTCTATCAAGTTCAACTTCCAATAATTGAACATGAAAGCCGCGCTATTGACTATCAAATCGTAATAGAATCTTTACGATCATTATTCGACGTAGTCAGTGAACTGCAGTTGCAAACAATTAGTATCGCACAGACAGCCTTAGATTCAATTCCATGGTCACAAATACAAAAAGCTTTACAAGATTTATTTTATGAAATGCCAATTCAAATTACTGTCTGTCAAGGACTTATTCACATTCCACCGGTAGAACATAGAACAAAAATAATTCAAGAAAATCACGATACACCAATAGGAGGCCACAAGGGAGTAAACAAGACATACTCTCGCATTCGGGAAAAATACTTCTGGCCTAACATGAAAACCGAAATCCAAAATTATATAAGCAAATGTAGGAGTTGTCAACGCGAAAAATTAGTTAGAGTAAAAACACGACAACCATTGACTTTAACAGACACACCAGGATGCGCTTTTGATAAGATCTCAATGGACGTCATGGGCCCCCTTCCAATAACCCCGGATGAATATACACATATCCTCACTATCCAGGACCTTCTAACTAAATATTCCGTCGCTATTCCTCTCAAACAAACTACAGCCGTCGATATAGCAGATGCACTCATCACAGAATTTATTTGTAAATTTGGATGTCCGAAAGGCATCTTGACCGACCAGGGGTCGAATTTCATCAATAGTCTTATTAAAGCCATAGCCGTTAAATTCAGAATAAAACAATACAAATCCACAGCCTTCCACCCACAAACGAATGGTTCGGTGGAGAGATCACACCATGTTCTTGCTGAGTATTTAAAACACTACATCGACACCAGTGGCGATTGGAAAAGATGGCTTCCTTATGCCATGTTTTCTTACAACACCAGTGTACACGAAGGCACCCTTTACACACCGCACGAACTCGTCTTCGGTCGAATAGCTAGGACACCATCCGAAACACCGTTCCAAGACAGTACCGAAAACGAAACATATTCCGACTACTTAATCATGTTAAACGAGAAAATCACCAGATCCCAGCGAATTGCGCGAGAAAACCTCGACAATGCGAAACGTCGAGCAAAATATTATTACGATAAAAAGACCAATACTCAAAAATTCGAAGCTGGGCAATGGGTCTTCCTACTTAGGGAACCCAACAGACATAAGTTTGAGTCCCAATACGTAGGCCCATACAGGATCGTCGAAATTTTGAGTAATAATAATGTCAAGTTAGCAATTAAGGATCGTTATAAAATAGTTCATAGTAATAAGTTAAAGTTATGTAAAAGGATGAGTGGAGTGAGAGAAACAAAGACTGAATGCAAAATAGTGCAAAGTGAGACAACTTCCACAAACTCAAGTGAAAACAGTGAAAGTTTAAGTGCCGGTGAATCTAGTGGCATCAAACATTATTTGGAAGGTTACTCCGCAGAGGTGAAGCGAGCCCGCCATAGTTCATCCGGCCGGGACTCCTATGTACATCGGCAGCCAACCGGCAGGACGACGAATCTGCAGCCCTCAAACAATCCGCACGTACCAGACAGGAGATCTTGGCATTGCCAAGATTCCTTTTGTATGGGGGGAGGTGTAACGTCCGGCGTGCCGCCTTCCACCCCCCAGCGCCGCCCACAGCATCCGGCAGCGACGCATCTACCGCCAGCCGCATCCAAATGCGTGGAAAGAGCGCCTTCATACACAGGAAAGCAGACCGAACGCCGAGCTAAGGCAGCCAGATATCCACGAGCACCCAGGAGATCGACCGTACGACCGCGCGACGATGCGCGCTATCGCCAGAGTTGGGAGACATGCAGCCTTCAGCCGCACGAACAGATCACCGAGCATCTCACCGATTCGCCTACGCCATCCTCCCATTATTCTTATTTTGATAATGTATATTCATAAGAACGTCCTAGAATTAAGTACACGACACAACTAATGTACATACGCAAACAACACACACATAGTTCCTAATATATCTGCGAATTCTCATAGTCATAAGTTTCGATACGCCCAAGCAACCGTCCGACGCGCGCGGCTCACGCTTAACGCGAGCCGCGCCCCACTCCGACCGGCCGCCCCACTCCGGGGTCCAGCGACTCGCACGCCACGCGACTCGAGGAGGTCGCGGACACGCGAGCTGAAGATCAGTTCCGATCAGTCCTTCGAACCGAGGAGTTCCAATCTCGCTCTCAATGCCTCAATCGGAGGTGTTTCTAATTCTACTTCAATTCTAGTTCAAGTCAATTCATTCCAATTCTAAACGTTAAGTCTATCTTTAACTTAGCCTTAGGGAAGTCAGTGTAAGCTTAGGTTTATATTAGAATATATTTTATTTTACCTTACATGTACAAGTTTAAATTTGATTATTATCCTCTAATTTCATTATTATCTACGTATTCTTCCACGAGCTATCGCGTGGATATCCATCATTCGAATCCAATCGCTAGTTGACCTTGGTAACCGGCTGGTTAGAGCGGACCGCCGCTTAACTTCGCCGATCCACAGCGGAAACTACGTGCGGATATAGTCGACGTTTCACCCTTCTGGACCGATAGGTTAGAGCGGACCGCCGCTTATCCGATTCGTATCCGGATTGCTGGAACTAGACGCGAATGTGTCTCGATCCGAAACGTAAAGCTCGACGTGCGGGACGGAAGAATTACCTACGCCGACTTATGCGCGATTACTTGGGCATCGAAGTCCTTTCGTCTCTTCGTTCGAACACCACCGTTCCAGTGGCTCTTCAACAACCTGCTCCGTCGCCTTCTTCCGGCCAAGGCAAGCCGATCAGCACAGGAAACCCGCTACGTTGGAGACTCATCCCTCTTACGATCCAGCCTCGCAGCCCTTACGCAGGGACGATTCCGGAAAGCGATCCTCGACAGCAACAGTATCTCAGGAAGGGATACTAAATTAACAACGATTCAAGACAGCAAGGGTAGGATCTTTCCTATTTACCGCGATCGCGTTTTGAAAGTGTTCGTTGTCCCACGAAAGGAACCCGGAACCCGTCGCAATTAAGCGTGCCGAGTCCGTTTTCTGGCTGCGTGTCATCCGCGAATAAAACGGAAATTTTCCACCCTCGCGACGTGACACATGACACTTCGCAAATCATATTATATCTTACCATGAAACATAGAAATGAGATGCGATATCGCGTTTTAAGAAGCATTAGAACACCATTGCTACGATAGGTAGACATTTGCAAACGCTATTTCCTAGCAAAGAAGTGTCGCATTTGCATTCATTTGAAGTGTAGGCGAGGAATACATAACACTTCGCGAATCATATTATATCTTACCATGAAACATAGAAATGAGATGCGATATCGCGTTTTAAGTATCATATGAACTCTATTGCTACGATACGTAGACATCTGCAATCGCTATTTCTTTGCAAGGAAGTGTCGCATTTACTTTCATTTGAAGTGTAGACGAGGAATACATAACACTTCGCAAATCATATTATATCTTACCATGAAACATAGAAATGAGATGCGATATCGCGTTTTAAGAATCATAAGAACTCTATTGCTACGATACGTAGACATCTGCAAACGCTATTTCCTTGCAAGGAAGTGTCGCATTTACATTCATTTGAATCGTAGACGAGGAATGCATAACACTTCGCAATGAATATTATATCTTACCATGATACATAGAAATGAGATGCGATATCGCGTTTTAAGTAGCATTAGAACTCTATTGCTACGATACCTAGACATCTGCAGACGCTATTTCCTAGCAAGGAAGTGTCGCATTTACATTCATTTGAAACGTAGACGAGGAATGCATAACACTTCGCAATGAATATTATATCTTATCATGAAACATAGATATGAGATGCAATATCTCGTTTTAAGAAGCATTTGAACTCTATTGCTACGATACGTAGACATCTGCAAACGCTATTTCCTAGCAAGGAAGTGTCGCATTTACTTTCATTTGAAGTGTAGACGAGGAATACATAACACTTCGCAAATCATATTATATCTTACCATGAAACATAGAAATGAGATTCGATATCGCATTTTAAGAAGCATTAGAAAGCTATTGCTACGATACGTAGACATCTGCAAACGCTATTTCCTAGCGAGGAAGTATCGCATTCACATTCATTTGAGGTGTAGACGAGGAATACATAACACTTCGCAAATCATGTTATATCTTACCATGAAACATAGAAATGAGATGCGATATCGCGTTTTAGGAATCATATGAACTCTATTGCTACGATACGTAGACATCTGCAATCGCTATTTCCGTGCAAGGAAGTGTCCCATTTACATTCATTTGAAGTGTAGACGAGGAATACATAACACTTCGCAAATCATATTATACCTTACCATGAAACATAGTAATGAGATGCGATATCGCGTTTTAAGAAGCATTACAAATCCATTGCTACGATACGTAGACATCTGCAAACGCTATTTCCTTGCAAGAAAGTGTCGTATTTACATTCATTTGAGGTGTAGACGAGGAATACATTACACTTCGCAAATCATATTATATCTTTCCATGAAACCTAGAAATGAGATGCGATATCGCGTTTTATGAAGCATTAGAACTCTATCGCTACGATACCTAGACATCTCCAGACACTATTTCCTAGCAAGGAAGTGTCGCATTTACATTCATTTGAAGTGTAGACGAGGAATACATAACACTTCGCAAATCATATTATATCTTACCATGAAACGTGGAAATGAGATGCGATATCGCGTTTTAAGAAGCATTAGAACTCTACTGCTACGATAGGTAGACATCTGCAAACGCTATTTCCTAGCGAGGAAGTATCGCGTTCACATTCATTTGAATCGCAGACGAGGAATGCATAACACTTCGCAATGAATATTATACCTTATCATGAAACATAGAAATGAGATGCAGTATCTCGTTTTAAGAAGCATTTGAACTCTATTGCTACGATACGTAGACATCTGCAATCGCTATTTCCTTGCAAGGAAGTGTCGCATTTACTTTCATTTGAATCGCAGACGAGGAATGCATAACACTTCGCAATGAATATTATATCTTATCATGAAACATAGAAATGAGATGCAATATCTCGTTTTAAGAAGCATTTGAACTCTATTGCTACGATACCTAGACATCTGCAAACACTATTTCCTTGCAAGGAAGTGTCGCATTTACATTCATTTGAATCGTAGACGAGGAATGCATAACACTTCGCAATGAATATTATATCTTACCATGAAACATAGAAATGAGATCCGATATCGAGTTTTAAGAAGCATTAGAAATCTATTGCTACGATACGTAGACATCTGCAAACGCTATTTCCTTGCAAGGAAGTGTCGCATTTACATTCATTTGAAGTGTAGACGAGGAATACATGACACTTCGCAAATCATATTATATCTTTCCATGAAACATAGAAATGAGATGCGATATCGCGTTTTATGAAGCATTAGAACTCTATCGCTACGATACCTAGACATCTCCAGACACTATTTCCTAGCAAGGAAGTGTCGCATTTACATTCATTTGAAGTGTAGACGAGGAATACATAACACTTCGCAAATCATATTATATCTTACCATGAAACATAGAAATGAGATGCGATATCAAGTTTTAAGAATCATAAGAACTCTATTGCTACGATACGTAGACATCTGCAAACGCTATTTCCTAGCGAGGAAGTATCGCATTCACATTCATTTGAAGTGTAGACGAGGAATACAAAACACTTCGCAAATCATGTTATATCTTACCATGAAACATAGAAATGAGATGCGATATCGCGTTTTAAGAATCATATGAACTCTATTGCTACGATACGTAGACATCTGCAATCGCTATTTCCTTGCAAGGAAGTGTCGCATTTACTTTCATTTGAATCGCAGACGAGGAATGCATAACACTTCGCAATGAATATTATATCTTATCATGAAACATAGAAATGAGATGCAATATCTCGTTTTAAGAAGCATTTCAACTCTATTGCTTCGGTACGTAGACATCTGCAAACGCTATTTCCTTGCAAGGAAGTGTCGCATTCACATTCATTTGAAGTTTAGACGAGGAATGCATAACACTTCGCAATGAATATTATATCATATCATGAAACATAGATATGAGATGCGATATCGCGTTTTAAGAAGCATTAGAACGCTATTGCTACGATACCTAGACATCTGCAGACGCTATTTCCTAGCAAGGTAGTGTCGCATTTACATTCATTTGAAGTGTAGACGAGGAATACATAACACTTCGCAAATCATATTATATCTTACCATGAAACATAGAAATGAGATGCGATATCGCGTTTTAAGAATCATAAGAACTTTATTGCTACGATACGTAGACATCTGCAAACGCTATTTCCTTGCAAGGAAGTGTCGCATTTACATTCATTTGAATCGTAGACGAGGAATGTATAACACTTCGCAATGAATAATATATCTTATCATGAAACATAGATATGAGATGCAATATCTCGTTTTAAGAAGCATTTGAACTCTATTGCTACGATACCTAGACATCTGCAAACACTATTTCCTTGCAAGGAAGTGTCGCATTTACACTCATTTGAATCGTATACGAGGAATGCATAACACTTCGCAATGAATATTATATCTTATCATGAAACATAGATATGAGATGCAATATCTCGTTTTAAGAAGCATTTGAACTCTATTGCTACGATACCTAGACATCTGCAGACGCTATTTCCTGGCAAGGAAGTGTCGCATTTACATTCACTTGACGTGTAGACGAGGAATACATGACACTTCGCAAATCATATTATATCTTACCATGAAACATAGAAATGAGATGCGATATCGCGTTTTAAGAAGCATTAGAAATCTATTGCTACGATACCTAGACATCTCCAGACACTATTTCCTAGCAAGGAAGTGTCGCATTTACATTCATTTGAAGTGTAGACGAGAAATACATAACACTTCGCAAATCATATTATATCTTACCATGAAACATAGAAATGAGATGCGATATCAAGTTTTAAGAATCATAAGAACTCTATTGCTACGATACGTAGACATCTGCAAACGCTATTTCCTTGCAAGGAAGTGTCGCATTTACATTCATTTGAAGTGTAGACGAGGAATACATAACACTTCGCAAATCATATTATATCTTACCATGAAACATAGAAATGAGATGCGATATCAAGTTTTAAGAATCATAAGTACTCTATTGCTACGATACGTAGACATCTGCAAACGCAATTTCCTTGCAAGGAAGTGTCGCATTTACATTCATTTGAATCGTAGACGAGGAATGCATAACACTTCGCAATGAATATTATATCATATCATGAAACATAGATATGAGATGCAATATCCCGTTCTAAGAATCATATGAACTCTATTGCTACGATATGTAGACATCTGCAGTCGCTATATCCTTGCAAGGAAGTGTCGCATTTACATTCATTTGAAGTGTAGACGAGGAGTACATAACACTTCGCAAACCATATTATATCTTACCATGAAACATGGAAATGAGATTCGATATCGCGTTTTAAGAAGCATTAGAACTCTACTGCTACGATAGGTAGACATCTGCAAACGCTGTTTCCTTGCAAGGAAGAGTCACATTTACATTCATTTGAAGTGTAGGCGAGGAATACGTGACACTTCGCAAATCATATTATATCTTACCATGAAAGATAGAAATGAGACGCGATATCGCGTTTTAAGAAGCATTAGAAAGCTAATGCTACGGTACGTAGACATCTGCAATCGCTATTTCCTTGCAAGGAAGTGTCGCATTTACTTTCATTTGAATCGCAGACGAGGAATGCATAACACTTCGCAATGAATATTATATCTTATCATGAAACATAGAAATGAGATGCAATATCTCGTTTTAAGAAGCATTTGAACTCTATTGCTACGATACCTAGACATCTGCAAACACTATTTCCTTGCAAGGAAGTGTCGCATTTACATTCATTTGAATCGTAGACGAGGAATGCATAACACTTCGCAATGAATATTATATCTTACCATGAAACATAGAAATGAGATGTGATATCAAGTTTTAAGAGTCATAAGAACTCTATTGCTACGATACGTAGACATCTGCAAACGCTATTTCCTTGCAAGGAAGTGTCGCATTTACATTCATTTGAATCGTAGACGAGGAATGCATAACACTTCGCAATGAATATTATATCATATCATGAAACATAGATATGAGATGCAATATCCCGTTCTAAGAATCATATGAACTCTATTGCTACGATATGTAGACATCTGCAGTCGCTATATCCTTGCAAGGAAGTGTCGCATTTACATTCATTTGAAGTGTAGACGAGGAGTACATAACACTTCGCAAATCATATTATATCTTACCATGAAACATGGAAATGAGATTCGATATCGCGTTTTAAGAAGCATTAGAACTCTACCGCTACGATGGGTAGACATCTGCAAACGCTGTTTCCTTGCAAGGAAGAGTCACATTTACATTCATTTGAAGTGTAGACGAGGAATACATGACACTTCGCAAATCATATTATATCTTTCCATGAAACATAGAAATGAGATGCGATATCGCGTTTTATGAAGCATTAGAACTCTATCGCTACGATACCTAGACATCTCCAAACACTATTTCCTAGCAAGGAAGTGTCGCATTTACATTCATTTGAAGTGTAGACGAGGAATACATAACACTTCGCAAATCATATTATATCTTACCATGAAACATAGAAATGAGATGCGATATCAAGTTTTAAGAATCATAAGAACTCTATTGCTACGATACGTAGACATCTGCAAACGCTATTTCCTAGCGAGGAAGTATCGCATTCACATTCATTTGAAGTGTAGACGAGGAATACATAACACTTCGCAAATCATGTTATATCTTACCATGAAACATAGAAATGAGATGCGATATCGCGTTTTAAGAATCATATGAACTCTATTGCTACGATACGTAGACATCTGCAATCGCTATTTCCTTGCAAGGAAGTGTCGCATTTACTTTCATTTGAATCGCAGACGAGGAATGCATAACACTTCGCAAATCATATTATATCCTACCATGAAACATAGAAATGAGACGCGATATCGCGTTTTAAGAAGCATTAGAAATCTATCGCTACGATACCTAGACATCTCCAGACACTATTTCCTAGCAAGGAAGTGTCGCATTTACATTCATTTGAAGTGTAGACGAGGAATACATAACACGTCGCAAATCATATTATATCTTACCATGAAACATAGAAATGAAATGCGATATCGCGTTTTAAGAAGCATTAGAACTCTATTGCTACGATACGTAGACATCTGCAAACGCTATTTCCGTGCAAGGAAGTGTCCCATTTACATTCATTTGAAGTGTAGACGAGGAATACATAACACTTCGCAAATCATATTATACCTTACCATGAAACATAGTAATGAGATGCGATATCGCGTTTTAAGAAGCATTACAAATCCATTGCTACGATACGTAGACATCTGCAAACGCTATTTCCTTGCAAGAAAGTGTCGTATTTACATTCATTTGAGGTGTAGACGAGGAATACATTACACTTCGCAAATCATATTATATCTTTCCATGAAACCTAGAAATGAGATGCGATATCGCGTTTTGTGAAGCATTAGAACTCTATCGCTACGATACCTAGAAATCTCCAGACACTATTTCCTAGCAAGGAAGTGTCGCATTTACATTCATTTGAAGTGTAGACGAGGAATACATAACACTTCGCAAATCATATTATATCTTACCATGAAACGTGGAAATGAGATGCGATATCGCGTTTTAAGAAGCATTAAAACTCTACTGCTACGATAGGTAGACATCTGCAAACGCTATTTCCTAGCGAGGAAGTATCGCGTTCACATTCATTTGAATCGCAGACGAGGAATGCATAACACTTCGCAATGAATATTATACCTTATCATGAAACATAGAAATGAGATGCAGTATCTCGTTTTAAGAAGCATTTGAACTCTATTGCTACGATACGTAGACATCTGCAATCGCTATTTCCTTGCAAGGAAGTGTCGCATTTACTTTCATTTGAATCGCAGACGAGGAATGCATAACACTTCGCAATGAATATTATATCTTATCATGAAACATAGAAATGAGATGCAATATCTCGTTTTAAGAAGCATTTGAACTCTATTGCTACGATACCTAGACATCTGCAAACACTATTTCCTTGCAAGGAAGTGTCGCATTTACATTCATTTGAATCGTAGACGAGGAATGCATAACACTTCGCAATGAATATTATATCTTACCATGAAACATAGAAATGAGATCCGATATCGAGTTTTAAGAAGCATTTGAACTCTATTGCTACGATACCTAGACATCTGCAGACGCTATTTCCTGGCAAGGAAGTGTCGCATTTACATTCACTTGACGTGTAGACGAGGAATACATGACACTTCGCAAATCATATTATATCTTACCATGAAACATAGAAATGAGATGCGATATCGCGTTTTAAGAAGCATTAGAAATCTATTGCTACGATACCTAGACATCTCCAGACACTATTTCCTAGCAAGGAAGTGTCGCATTTACATTCATTTGAAGTGTAGACGAGAAATACATAACACTTCGCAAATCATATTATATCTTACCATGAAACATAGAAATGAGATGCGATATCAAGTTTTAAGAATCATAAGAACTCTATTGCTACGATACGTAGACATCTGCAAACGCTATTTCCTTGCAAGGAAGTGTCGCATTTACATTCATTTGAAGTGTAGACGAGGAATACATAACACTTCGCAAATCATATTATATCTTACCATGAAACATAGAAATGAGATGCGATATCAAGTTTTAAGAATCATAAGTACTCTATTGCTACGATACGTAGACATCTGCAAACGCAATTTCCTTGCAAGGAAGTGTCGCATTTACATTCATTTGAATCGTAGACGAGGAATGCATAACACTTCGCAATGAATATTATATCATATCATGAAACATAGATATGAGATGCAATATCCCGTTCTAAGAATCATATGAACTCTATTGCTACGATATGTAGACATCTGCAGTCGCTATATCCTTGCAAGGAAGTGTCGCATTTACATTCATTTGAAGTGTAGACGAGGAGTACATAACACTTCGCAAACCATATTATATCTTACCATGAAACATGGAAATGAGATTCGATATCGCGTTTTAAGAAGCATTAGAACTCTACTGCTACGATAGGTAGACATCTGCAAACGCTGTTTCCTTGCAAGGAAGAGTCACATTTACATTCATTTGAAGTGTAGGCGAGGAATACGTGACACTTCGCAAATCATATTATATCTTACCATGAAAGATAGAAATGAGACGCGATATCGCGTTTTAAGAAGCATTAGAAAGCTAATGCTACGGTACGTAGACATCTGCAATCGCTATTTCCTTGCAAGGAAGTGTCGCATTTACTTTCATTTGAATCGCAGACGAGGAATGCATAACACTTCGCAATGAATATTATATCTTATCATGAAACATAGAAATGAGATGCAATATCTCGTTTTAAGAAGCATTTGAACTCTATTGCTACGATACCTAGACATCTGCAAACACTATTTCCTTGCAAGGAAGTGTCGCATTTACATTCATTTGAATCGTAGACGAGGAATGCATAACACTTCGCAATGAATATTATATCTTACCATGAAACATAGAAATGAGATGTGATATCAAGTTTTAAGAATCATAAGAACTCTATTGCTACGATACGTAGACATCTGCAAACGCTATTTCCTTGCAAGGAAGTGTCGCATTTACATTCATTTGAATCGTAGACGAGGAATGCATAACACTTCGCAATGAATATTATATCATATCATGAAACATAGATATGAGATGCAATATCCCGTTCTAAGAATCATATGAACTCTATTGCTACGATATGTAGACATCTGCAGTCGCTATATCCTTGCAAGGAAGTGTCGCATTTACATTCATTTGAAGTGTAGACGAGGAGTACATAACACTTCGCAAATCATATTATATCTTACCATGAAACATGGAAATGAGATTCGATATCGCGTTTTAAGAAGCATTAGAACTCTACCGCTACGATGGGTAGACATCTGCAAACGCTGTTTCCTTGCAAGGAAGAGTCACATTTACATTCATTTGAAGTGTAGACGAGGAATACATGACACTTCGCAAATCATATTATATCTTTCCATGAAACATAGAAATGAGATGCGATATCGCGTTTTATGAAGCATTAGAACTCTATCGCTACGATACCTAGACATCTCCAAACACTATTTCCTAGCAAGGAAGTGTCGCATTTACATTCATTTGAAGTGTAGACGAGGAATACATAACACTTCGCAAATCATATTATATCTTACCATGAAACATAGAAATGAGATGCGATATCAAGATTTAAGAATCATAAGAACTCTATTGCTACGATACGTAGACATCTGCAAACGCTATTTCCTAGCGAGGAAGTATCGCATTCACATTCATTTGAAGTGTAGACGAGGAATACATAACACTTCGCAAATCATGTTATATCTTACCATGAAACATAGAAATGAGATGCGATATCGCGTTTTAAGAATCATATGAACTCTATTGCTACGATACGTAGACATCTGCAATCGCTATTTCCTTGCAAGGAAGTGTCGCATTTACTTTCATTTGAATCGCAGACGAGGAATGCATAACACTTCGCAACGAATATTATATCTTATCATGAAACATAGAAATGAGATGCAATATCTCGTTTTAAGAAGCATTTCAACTCTATTGCTTCGGTACGTAGACATCTGCAAACGCTATTTCCTGGCAAGGAAGTGTCGCATTCACATTCATTTGAAGTTTAGACGAGGAATACATAACACTTCGCAAATCATATTATATCCTACCATGAAACATAGAAATGAGACGCGATATCGCGTTTTAAGAAGCATTAGAAATCTATCGCTACGATACCTAGACATCTCCAGACACTATTTCCTAGCAAGGAAGTGTCGCATTTACATTCATTTGAAGTGTAGACGAGGAATACATAACACGTCGCAAATCATATTATATCTTACCATGAAACATAGAAATGAAATGCGATATCGCGTTTTAAGAAGCATTAGAACTCTATTGCTACGATACGTAGACATCTGCAAACGCTATTTCCGTGCAAGGAAGTGTCCCATTTACATTCATTTGAAGTGTAGACGAGGAATACATAACACTTCGCAAATCATATTATACCTTACCATGAAACATAGTAATGAGATGCGATATCGCGTTTTAAGAAGCATTACAAATCCATTGCTACGATACGTAGACATCTGCAAACGCTATTTCCTTGCAAGAAAGTGTCGTATTTACATTCATTTGAGGTGTAGACGAGGAATACATTACACTTCGCAAATCATATTATATCTTTCCATGAAACCTAGAAATGAGATGCGATATCGCGTTTTATGAAGCATTAGAACTCTATCGCTACGATACCTAGACATCTCCAGACACTATTTCCTAGCAAGGAAGTGTCGCATTTACATTCATTTGAAGTGTAGACGAGGAATACATAACACTTCGCAAATCATATTATATCTTACCATGAAACGTGGAAATGAGATGCGATATCGCGTTTTAAGAAGCATTAGAACTCTACTGCTACGATAGGTAGACATCTGCAAACGCTATTTCCTAGCGAGGAAGTATCGCGTTCACATTCATTTGAATCGCAGACGAGGAATGCATAACACTTCGCAATGAATATTATACCTTATCATGAAACATAGAAATGAGATGCAGTATCTCGTTTTAAGAAGCATTTGAACTCTATTGCTACGATACGTAGACATCTGCAATCGCTATTTCCTTGCAAGGAAGTGTCGCATTTACTTTCATTTGAATCGCAGACGAGGAATGCATAACACTTCGCAATGAATATTATATCTTATCATGAAACATAGAAATGAGATGCAATATCTCGTTTTAAGAAGCATTTGAACTCTATTGCTACGATACCTAGACATCTGCAAACACTATTTCCTTGCAAGGAAGTGTCGCATTTACATTCATTTGAAGTGTAGACGAGGAATACATAACACTTCGCAAATCATATTATATCTTACCATGAAACATAGAAATGAGATGCGATATCAAGTTTTAAGAATCATAAGAACTCTATTGCTACGATACGTAGACATCTGCAAACGCTATTTCCTAGCGAGGAAGTATCGCATTCACATTCATTTGAAGTGTAGACGAGGAATACAAAACACTTCGCAAATCATGTTATATCTTACCATGAAACATAGAAATGAGATGCGATATCGCGTTTTAAGAATCATATGAACTCTATTGCTACGATACGTAGACATCTGCAATCGCTATTTCCTTGCAAGGAAGTGTCGCATTTACTTTCATTTGAATCGCAGACGAGGAATGCATAACACTTCGCAATGAATATTATATCTTATCATGAAACATAGAAATGAGATGCAATATCTCGTTTTAAGAAGCATTTCAACTCTATTGCTTCGGTACGTAGACATCTGCAAACGCTATTTCCTTGCAAGGAAGTGTCGCATTCACATTCATTTGAAGTTTAGACGAGGAATACATAACACTTCGCAAATCATATTATATCCTACCATGAAACATAGAAATGAGACGCGATATCGCGTTTTAAGAAGCATTAGAACTCTATCGCTACGATACCTAGACATCTCCAGACACTATTTCCTAGCAAGGAAGTGTCGCATTTACATTCATTTGAAGTGTAGACGAGGAATACATAACACGTCGCAAATCATATTATATCTTACCATGAAACATAGAAATGAAATGCGATATCGCGTTTTAAGAAGCATTAGAACTCTATTGCTACGATACGTAGACATCTGCAAACGCTATTTCCTTGGAAGGAAGTGTCACATTTACATTCATTTGAAGTGTAGACGAGGAATACATGACACTTCGCAAATTATATTATATCCTACCATGAAACATAGAAATGAGATGCGATATCGCGTTTTAAGTATCATAAGAACTCCATTGCTACGATACGTAGACATCTGCAAACGCTATTTCCTTGCAAGGAAGTGTCGCATTTACACTCATTTGAATCGTACACGAGGAATGCATAACACTTCGCAATGAATAATATATCTTATCATGAAACATAGATATGAGATGCAATATCTCGTTTTAAGAAGCATTTGAACTCTATTGCTACGATACCTAGACATCTGCAAACACTATTTCCTTGCAAGGAAGTGTCGCATTTACACTCATTTGAATCGTATACGAGGAATGCATAACACTTCGCAATGAATATTATATCTTATCATGAAACATAGATATGAGATGCAATATCTCGTTTTAAGAAGCATTTGAACTCTATTGCTACGATACCTAGACATCTGCAGACGCTATTTCCTGGCAAGGAAGTGTCGCATTTACATTCACTTGACGTGTAGACGAGGAATACATGACACTTCGCAAATCATATTATATCTTACCATGAAACATAGAAATGAGATGCGATATCGCGTTTTAAGAAGCATTAGAAATCTATTGCTACGATACCTAGACATCTCCAGACACTATTTCCTAGCAAGGAAGTGTCGCATTTACATTCATTTGAAGTGTAGACGAGAAATACATAACACTTCGCAAATCATATTATATCTTACCATGAAACATAGAAATGAGATGCGATATCAAGTTTTAAGAATCATAAGAACTCTATTGCTACGATACGTAGACATCTGCAAACGCTATTTCCTTGCAAGGAAGTGTCGCATTTACATTCATTTGAAGTGTAGACGAGGAATACATAACACTTCGCAAATCATATTATATCTTACCATGAAACATAGAAATGAGATGCGATATCAAGTTTTAAGAATCATAAGTACTCTATTGCTACGATACGTAGACATCTGCAAACGCAATTTCCTTGCAAGGAAGTGTCGCATTTACATTCATTTGAATCGTAGACGAGGAATGCATAACACTTCGCAATGAATATTATATCATATCATGAAACATAGATATGAGATGCAATATCCCGTTCTAAGAATCATATGAACTCTATTGCTACGATATGTAGACATCTGCAGTCGCTATATCCTTGCAAGGAAGTGTCGCATTTACATTCATTTGAAGTGTAGACGAGGAGTACATAACACTTCGCAAACCATATTATATCTTACCATGAAACATGGAAATGAGATTCGATATCGCGTTTTAAGAAGCATTAGAACTCTACTGCTACGATAGGTAGACATCTGCAAACGCTGTTTCCTTGCAAGGAAGAGTCACATTTACATTCATTTGAAGTGTAGGCGAGGAATACGTGACACTTCGCAAATCATATTATATCTTACCATGAAAGATAGAAATGAGACGCGATATCGCGTTTTAAGAAGCATTAGAAAGCTAATGCTACGGTACGTAGACATCTGCAATCGCTATTTCCTTGCAAGGAAGTGTCGCATTTACTTTCATTTGAATCGCAGACGAGGAATGCATAACACTTCGCAATGAATATTATATCTTATCATGAAACATAGAAATGAGATGCAATATCTCGTTTTAAGAAGCATTTGAACTCTATTGCTACGATACCTAGACATCTGCAAACACTATTTCCTTGCAAGGAAGTGTCGCATTTACATTCATTTGAATCGTAGACGTGGAATGCATAACACTTCGCAATGAATATTATATCTTACCATGAAACATAGAAATGAGATGTGATATCAAGTTTTAAGAATCATAAGAACTCTATTGCTACGATACGTAGACATCTGCAAACGCTATTTCCTTGCAAGGAAGTGTCGCATTTACATTCATTTGAATCGTAGACGAGGAATGCATAACACTTCGCAATGAATATTATATCATATCATGAAACATAGATATGAGATGCAATATCCCGTTCTAAGAATCATATGAACTCTATTGCTACGATATGTAGGCATCTGCAGTCGCTATATCCTTGCAAGGAAGTGTCGCATTTACATTCATTTGAAGTGTAGACGAGGAGTACATAACACTTCGCAAATCATATTATATCCTACCATGAAACATAGAAATGAGACGCGATATCGCGTTTTAAGAAGCACTAGAAATCTATCGCTACGATACCTAGACATCTCCAGACACTATTTCCTAGCAAGGAAGTGTCGCATTTACATTCATTTGAAGTGTAGACGAGGAATACATAACACGTCGCAAATCATATTATATCTTACCATGAAACATAGAAATGAAATGCGATATCGCGTTTTAAGAAGCATTAGAACTCTATTGCTACGATACGTAGACATCTGCAAACGCTATTTCCTTGGAAGGAAGTGTCACATTTACATTCATTTGAAGTGTAGACGAGGAATACATGACACTTCGCAAATTATATTATATCCTACCATGAAACATAGAAATGAGATGCGATATCGCGTTTTAAGTATCATAAGAACTCCATTGCTACGATACGTAGACATCTGCAAACGCTATTTCCTTGCAAGGAAGTGTCGCATTTACACTCATTTGAATCGTACACGAGGAATGCATAACACTTCGCAATGAATATTATATCTTACCATGAAACATAGAAATGAGATGCGATATCGCGTTTTAAGAAGCATTAGAACGCTATTGCTACGATACCTAGACATCTGCAGACGCTATTTCCTAGCAAGGTAGTGTCGCATTTACATTCATTTGAAGTGTAGACGAGGAATACATAACACTTCGCAAATCATATTATATCTTACCATGAAACATAGAAATGAGATGCGATATCGCGTTTTAAGAATCATAAGAACTTTATTGCTACCATACGTAGACATCTGCAAACGCTATTTCCTTGCAAGGAAGTGTCGCATTTACATTCATTTGAATCGTAGACGAGGAATGTATAACACTTCGCAATGAATAATATATCTTATCATGAAACATAGATATGAGATGCAATATCTCGTTTTAAGAAGCATTTGAACTCTATTTCTACGATACCTAGACATCTGCAAACACTATTTCCTTGCAAGGAAGTGTCGCATTTACACTCATTTGAATCGTATACGAGGAATGCATAACACTTCGCAATGAATATCATATCTTATCATGAAACATAGATATGAGATGCAATATCTCGTTTTAAGAAGCATTTGAACTCTATTGCTACGATACCTAGACATCTGCAGACGCTATTTCCTGGCAAGGAAGTGTCGCATTTACATTCACTTGACGTGTAGACGAGGAATACATGACACTTCGCAAATCATATTATATCTTACCATGAAACATAGAAATGAGATGCGATATCGCGTTTTAAGAAGCATTAGAAATCTATTGCTACGATACCTAGACATCTCCAGACACTATTTCCTAGCAAGGAAGTGTCGCATTTACATTCATTTGAAGTGTAGACGAGGAATACATAACACTTCGCAAATCATATTATATCTTACCATGAAACATAGAAATGAGATGCGATATCAAGTTTTAAGAATCATAAGAACTCTATTGCTACGATACGTAGACATCTGCAAACGCTATTTCCTTGCAAGGAAGTGTCGCATTTACATTCATTTGAAGTGTAGACGAGGAATACATAACACTTCGCAAATCATATTATATCTTACCATGAAACATAGAAATGAGATGCGATATCAAGTTTTAAGAATCATAAGTACTCTATTGCTACGATACGTAGACATCTGCAAACGCAATTACCTTGCAAGGAAGTGTCGCATTTACATTCATTTGAATCGTAGACGAGGAATGCATAACACTTCGCAATGAATATTATATCTTATCATGAAACATAGAAATGAGATGCAATACCTCGTTTTAAGAAGCATTTCAACTCTATTGCTTCGGTACGTAGACATCTGCAGTCGCTATATCCTTGCAAGGAAGTGTCGCATTTACATTCATTTGAAGTGTAGACGAGGAGTACATAACACTTCGCAAATCATATTATATCTTACCATGAAACATGGAAATGAGATTCGATATCGCGTTTTAAGAAGCATTAGAACTCTACTGCTACGATAGGTAGACATCTGCAAACGCTGTTTCCTTGCAAGGAAGAGTCACATTTACATTCATTTGAAGTGTAGGCGAGGAATACGTGACACTTCGCAAATCATATTATATCTTACCATGAAAGATAGAAATGAGACGCGATATCGCGTTTTAAGAAGCATTAGAAAGCTAATGCTACGGTACGTAGACATCTGCAATCGCTATTTCCTTGCAAGGAAGTGTCGCATTTACTTTCATTTGAATCGCAGACGAGGAATGCATAACACTTCGCAATGAATATTATATCTTACCATGAAACATAGAAATGAAATGCGATATCGCGTTTTAAGAAGCATTAGAACTCTATTGCTACGATACGTAGACATCTGCAAACGCTATTTCCTTGGAAGGAAGTGTCACATTTACATTCATTTGAAGTGTAGACGAGGAATACATGACACTTCGCAAATTATATTATATCCTACCATGAAACATAGAAATGAGATGCGATATCGCGTTTTAAGTATCATAAGAACTCCATTGCTACGATACGTAGACATCTGCAAACGCTATTTCCTTGCAAGGAAGTGTCGCATTTACACTCATTTGAATCGTACACGAGGAATGCATAACACTTCGCAATGAATATTATATCTTACCATGAAACATAGAAATGAGATGCGATATCGCGTTTTAAGAAGCATTAGAACGCTATTGCTACGATACCTAGACATCTGCAGACGCTATTTCCTAGCAAGGTAGTGTCGCATTTACATTCATTTGAAGTGTAGACGAGGAATACATAACACTTCGCAAATCATATTATATCTTACCATGAAACATAGAAATGAGATGCGATATCGCGTTTTAAGAATCATAAGAACTTTATTGCTACGATACGTAGACATCTGCAAACGCTATTTCCTTGCAAGGAAGTGTCGCATTTACATTCATTTGAATCGTAGACGAGGAATGTATAACACTTCGCAATGAATAATATATCTTATCATGAAACATAGATATGAGATGCAATATCTCGTTTTAAGAAGCATTTGAACTCTACTTCTACGATACCTAGACATCTGCAAACACTATTTCCTTGCAAGGAAGTGTCGCATTTACACTCATTTGAATCGTATACGAGGAATGCATAACACTTCGCAATGAATATCATATCTTATCGTGAAACATAGATATGAGATGCAATATCTCGTTTTAAGAAGCATTTGAACTCTATTGCTACGATACCTAGACATCTGCAGACGCTATTTCCTGGCAAGGAAGTGTCGCATTTACATTCACTTGACGTGTAGACGAGGAATACATGACACTTCGCAAATCATATTATATCTTACCATGAAACATAGAAATGAGATGCGATATCGCGTTTTAAGAAGCATTAGAAATCTATTGCTACGATACCTAGACATCTCCAGACACTATTTCCTAGCAAGGAAGTGTCGCATTTACATTCATTTGAAGTGTAGACGAGGAATACATAACACTTCGCAAATCATATTATATCTTACCATGAAACATAGAAATGAGATGCGATATCAAGTTTTAAGAATCATAAGAACTCTATTGCTACGATACGTAGACATCTGCAAACGCTATTTCCTTGCAAGGAAGTGTCGCATTTACATTCATTTGAAGTGTAGACGAGGAATACATAACACTTCGCAAATCATATTATATCTTACCATGAAACATAGAAATGAGATGCGATATCAAGTTTTAAGAATCATAAGTACTCTATTGCTACGATACGTAGACATCTGCAAACGCAATTTCCTTGCAAGGAAGTGTCGCATTTACATTCATTTGAATCGTAGACGAGGAATGCATAACACTTCGCAATGAATATTATATCATATCATGAAACATAGATATGAGATGCAATATCCCGTTCTAAGAATCATATGAACTCTATTGCTACGATATGTAGACATCTGCAGTCGCTAAATCCTTGCAAGGAAGTGTCGCATTTACATTCATTTGAAGTGTAGACGAGGAGTACATAACACTTCGCAAATCATATTATATCTTACCATGAAACATGGAAATGAGATTCGATATCGCGTTTTAAGAAGCATTAGAACTCTACTGCTACGATAGGTAGACATCTGCAAACGCTGTTTCCTTGCAAGGAAGAGTCACATTTACATTCATTTGAAGTGTAGACGAGGAATGCATAACACTTCGCAATGAATATTATATCATATCATGAAACATAGATATGAGATGCGATATCGCGTTTTAAGAAGCATTAGAACGCTATTGCTACGATACCTAGACATCTGCAGACGCTATTTCCTAGCAAGGTAGTGTCGCATTTACATTCATTTGAAGTGTAGACGAGGAGTACATAACACTTCGCAAATCATATTATATCTTACCATGAAACATGGAAATGAGATTCGATATCGCGTTTTAAGAAGCATTAGAACTCTACTGCTACGATAGGTAGACATCTGCATACGCTGTTTCCTTGCAAGGAAGAGTCACATTTACACTCATTTGAATCGTATACGAGGAATGCATAACACTTTGCAATGAATATTATATCTTATCATGAAACATAGATATGAGATGCAATATCTCGTTTTAAGAAGCATTTGAACTCTATTGCTACGATACCTAGACATCTGCAGACGCTATTTCCTGGCAAGGAAGTGTCGCATTTACATTCACTTGAAGTGTAGACGAGGAATACATGACACTTCGCAAATCAAATTATATCTTACCATGAAACATAGAAATGAGATGCGATATCGCGTTTTAAGAAGCAGTTAGAAATCTATTGCTACGATACCTAGACATCTGCAAACGCTATTCCCATGCAAGGAAGTGTCGCATTTACATTCATTTGAATCGTAGATGAGGAATGCATAACACTTCGCAATAAATATTATATCTTATCATGAAACATAGATATGAGATGCAATATCTTGTTTTAAGAAGCATTTGGACTCTATTGCTACGATACCTAGACATCTGCAGACGCTGTTTCCTAGCAAGGAAGTGTCGCATTTACATTCATTTGAAGTGTAGACGAGGAATAAATGACACTTCGCAAATCATATTATATCTTACCATGAAACATAGAAATGAGATGCGATATCGCGTTTTAAGTATCATAAGAACTCCATTGCTACGATACGTAGACATCTGCAAACGCTATTTCCTTGCAAGGAAGTGTCGCATTTACACTCATTTAAATCGTATACGAGGAATGCATAACACTTCGCAATGAATATTATATCTTATTATGAAACATAGATATGAGATGCAATATCTCGTTTTAAGAAGCATTTGAACTCTATTGCTACGATACCTAGACATCTGCAGACCCTATTTCCTTGCAAGGAAGTGTCGCATTTACATTCATTTGAAGTGCAGACGAGGAATACATAACACTTCGCAAATCATATTATATCTTACCATGACACATAGAAATGAGATGCGATATCGCGTTTTAGGAAGCATTAGAACTCTATTGCTACGATACCTAGACATGTGCAAACGCTATTTCCTTGCAAGGAAGTGTCGCATTTTCATTCATTTGAATCGTGGACGAGGAATGCATAACACTTCGCAATGAATATTATATCTTATCATGAAACATAGATATGAGATGCGATATCGCGTTTTAAGAAGCATTAGAACTCTACTGCTACGATTGGTAGACATCTGCAAACGCTGTTTCCTTGCAAGGAAGTGTCACATTTACATTCATTTGAAGTGTAGAAGAGGAATACATGACACTTCGCAAATCATATTATATCTTACCATGAAACATGGAAATGAGATGCGATATCGCGTTTTAAGAAGCATTAGAACTCTATTGCTACGATGGGTAGACATCTGCAAACGCTATTTCCTAGCGAGGAAGTGTCGCATTTACATTCATTTGAAGTGTAGACAAGGAATACATAACACTTCGCAAATCATATTATATCTTACCATGAAACATAGAAATGAGATGCCATATCGCGTTTTAAGAATCATAAGAACTCTACTGCTACGATACGTAAACAACTGCAAACGCTATTTCCTTGCAAGGAAGTGTCGCATTTACATTCATTTGAATCGTTTACGAGGAATGCATAACACTTCGCAATGAATATTATATCTTATCATGAAACATAGATATGAGATGCAATATCTCGTTTTAAGAAGCATTTGAACTCTATTGCTACGATACCTAGACATCTGCAGACGCTGTTTCCTAGCAAGGAAGTGTCGCATTTACATTCATTTGAAGTGTAGACGAGGAATACATGACACTTCGCAAATCATATTATATCTTGCCATGAAACATAGAAATGAGATGCGATATTGCGTTTTAAGAAGCATTAGAACTCCACTGCTACGATTCGTAGACATCTGCAAACGCTATTTCCTTGCAAGGAAGTGTCGCATTTACACTCATTTGAATCGTATACGAGGAATGCATAACACTTTGCAATGAATATTATATCTTATCATGAAACATAGATATGAGATGCAATATCTCGTTTTAAGAAGCATTTGAACTCTATTGCTACGATACCTAGACATCTGCAGACGCTATTTCCTGGCAAGGAAGTGTCGCATTTACATTCACTTGAAGTGTAGACGAGGAATACATGACACTTCGCAAATCAAATTATATCTTACCATGAAACATAGAAATGAGATGCGATATCGCGTTTTAAGAAGCATTAGAAATCTATTGCTACGATACCTAGACATCTGCAAACGCTATTTCCATGCAAGGAAGTGTCGCATTTACATTCATTTGAATCGTAGATGAGGAATGCATAACACTTCGCAATGAATATTATATCTTATCATGAAACATAGATATGAGATGCAATATCTTGTTTTAAGAAGCATTTGAACTCTATTGCTACGATACCTAGACATCTGCAGACGCTGTTTCCTAGCAAGGAAGTGTCGCATTTACATTCATTTGGAGTGTAGACGAGGAATAAATGACACTTCGCAAATCATATTATATCTTACCATGAAACATAGAAATGAGATGCGATATCGCGTTTTAAGTATCATAAGAACTCCATTGCTACGATACGTAGACATCTGCAAACGCTATTTCCTTGCAAGGAAGTGTCGCATTTACATTCATTTGAAGTGCAGACGAGGAATACATAACACTTCGCAAATCATATTATATCTTACCATGACACATAGAAATGAGATGCGATATCGCGTTTTAGGAAGCATTAGAACTCTATTGCTACGATACCTAGACATGTGCAAACGCTCTTTCCTTGCAAGGAAGTGTCGCATTTTCATTCATTTGAATCGTGGACGAGGAATGCATAACACTTCGCAATGAATATTATATCTTATCATGAAACATGGAAATGAGATGCGATATCGCGTTTTAAGAAGCATTAGAACTCTATTGCTACGATGGGTAGACATCTGCAAACGCTATTTCCTAGCGAGGAAGTGTCGCATTTACATTCATTTGAAGTGTAGACAAGGAATACATAACACTTCGCAAATCATATTATATCTTACCATGAAACATAGAAATGAGATGCCATATCGCGTTTTAAGAATCATAAGAACTCTACTGCTACGATACGTAAACAACTGCAAACGCTATTTCCTTGCAAGGAAGTGTCGCATTTACATTCATTTGAATCGTTTACGAGGAATGCATAACACTTCGCAATGAATATTATATCTTATCATGAAACATAGATATGAGATGCAATATCTCGTTTTAAGAAGCATTTGAACTCTATTGCTACGATTCCTAGACATCTGCAGACGCTATTTCCTGGCAAGGAAGTGTCGCATTTACATTCACTTGAAGTGTAGACGAGGAATACATGACACTTCGCAAATCAAATTATATCTTACCATGAAACATAGAAATGAGATGCGATATCGCGTTTTAAGAAGCATTAGAAATCTATTGCTACGATACCTAGACATCTGCAAACGCTATTTCCATGCAAGGAAGTGTCGCATTTACATTCATTTGAATCGTAGATGAGGAATGCATAACACTTCGCAATGAATATTATATCTTATCATGAAACATAGATATGAGATGCAATATCTTGTTTTAAGAAGCATTTGAACTCTATTGCTACGATACCTAGACATCTGCAGACGCTGTTTCCTAGCAAGGAAGTGTCGCATTTACATTCATTTGAAGTGTAGACGAGGAATAAATTACACTTCGCAAATCATATTATATCTTACCATGAAACATAGAAATGAGATGCGATATCGCGTTTTAAGTATCATAAGAACTCCATTGCTACGATACGTAGACATCTGCAAACGCTATTTCCTTGCAAGGAAGTGTCGCATTTACACTCATTCAAATCGTATACGAGGAATGCATAACACTTCGCAATGAATATTATATCTTATTATGAAACATAGATATGAGATGCAATATCTCGTTTTAAGAAGCATTTGAACTCTATTGCTACGATACCTAGACATCTGCAGACCCTATTTCCTTGCAAGGAAGTGTCGCATTTACATTCATTTGAAGTGCAGACGAGGAATACATAACACTTCGCAAATCATATTATATCTTACCATGACACATAGAAATGAGATGCGATATCGCGTTTTAGGAAGCATTAGAACTCTATTGCTACGATACCTAGACATGTGCAAACGCTATTTCCTTGCAAGGAAGTGTCGCATTTTCATTCATTTGAGTCGTGGACGAGGAATGCATAACACTTCGCAATGAATATTATATCTTATCATGAAACATAGATATGAGATGCGATATCGCGTTTTAAGAAGCATTAGAACTCTACTGCTACGATAGGTAGACATCTGCAAACGCTGTTTCCTTGCAAGGAAGTGTCACATTTACATTCATTTGAAGTGTAGAAGAGGAATACATGACACTTCGCAAATCATATTATATCTTACCATGAAAGATAGAAATGAGAAGCGATATCGCGTTTTAAGAATGTCGCGTCCTGGCGAACAAATTATTCGTATCCCAGGAGGCTGAATGACACAAGCCTTTTAGTCGCGAATTCGGTCCGGTATAAAACGCGTATGACCGGGTCCGTCGATTCTGGCAAGACGCGGGCACCGTAAACAATCGCGAACGCGTGTAAGGAGGGATTTTACTTACCTTTCGCTGATTTCCCTCTTCTACTTTCAGATGTGGCGATCGTCGAAGGTCGTTCTCGGGGGAGGAGTCGGCGTACGGCTGGCTGGAATCGGCGTTGTGACGGTGGAAGCTGCGATGAATGTCGCCGTCCGTCGATGAACGAAGAATTCTGGCGTTTTACCAACGTATTCCGCACGAGATAATGGATTAAATTCTTCCTCCCGGCGCGAAGAGTTCGTTTATAAACACTCAAGTTGTTACGAACTTGGAAGAATTTGTATTAAAATAAAATTGAATTTAGAAATGGAGATGGAATGAACTAGAACTTGATGTGGTAGAAAAATAATAAAGTATATTCTAAATCAAAGAGTACAAGAACAATTATTTCTAAGTATTAAGACTAGGTTAACTATGAATTAGGAATTAGAACAAAGACTTTAGAACTAGGAACCTCATCGAGGCTGCGCGACGGCCCTAAGGCGCGACTTGGAAGGGACTTGGAATTAGAAGTGCTCGAAGGCGAGATAGAACTGTACCGTACTGACGGTACTGACTGACTGTGTCTGACTGTCCGTCATGACTGTCTGTAATTGACTGTAGAGACTAACTGTCTCTGATTGACTGTGGAGACTAACTGTCTCTGATTGACTGTGGAGACTAACTGTGTCTCCCAAGATGCGTCTGCGACCTCCCTGACTCTCGGAGCGCTTCGGTCGCGTGCGAACGTAGGTGGGAGTTTGTGGACGCCGGAGTGGGGTCTCGGCGTTGCGTGGTGGGGCTAGCGGCGCGTGCCGCTGAGGCGGTCGCGATTTCGCGCGTCGCGGCTTACTTAATTAGCGCAACTTATGAATATAGAGGTACACGTATGAAATTAGAAATTACGCCTTAAATGTAAAATGTGTGTTGTTTGTGTCGTTATAAAGTTGTGTCGTGTAAATTCTATGAGCTAGGAATACAGAACTTAGAATGTAAGAGTATATATATAATGTTAATTAATAATCTTAGAAATAGTATTTTGGGCATGGCAGATCTGGGATGGTGAAATCGTAGAGTCCTTTGTACGGTAAGGGTTCCCGTCGTCGGATCTCGTAGAGGTTGATTCTCCTGGTACGTCCCTGGAGTGAGCGAGTGGGCGAGTTTCCCTGCAGGTAAGAGTGAGACGGTGGGTGACTCCTTGAGTGGGAGCGAGACAGCGCACATGGTCCTTGGTGCGAGCGAGATGGCGCACGAGGTCCTCGGTGCGAGTGGGACAGAGTGTGTTGCCCTTGGAGCGAGAGAGGTGGCGAACACCTCTGCAGGTGCGAGTGAGACGGAGGGTAGGTCCCTTGGCCTGAGTGAGACGGCGAGTTGCGCCTGGGTGTTGCCTGTGGTGCAGGCGCGTGAGGGTGGTTGCTGTGGTGCGTTGAGAGGGTGGCAGGCGGCACGCCTGACGTCACACCTTCCCCCTTAGAAAAAGAATTTCGCCTATGGCGAAATCTCTGGACTGATGTGGCCTCGATGTGGGATGCTACTCGTTTCGTGTGCTGTGGAGGAGATTGGTCCTCCTTGGCGTGTATGCTGCTCTCATCTCGTGGATGCTGTGGGCTCTCGTCTCGTGGATGCTGTGGTCTCTGCGTATGTTGTGCTGCTACGGCTGCACTCTGTTTGGTTGCACTTTTCTTCTGTGGTGCACTTTGTTCGTTTGTCACTGTCACCGATTCTTTTACTCTTTGTTCATTAAGATTTTCAGTTTTTGATTTTGACTTACACCTTTCACTGTCTCCTACATTCGATCGAACTCTCATACGTGCATTCATCGTTTGTAGGCGCTTACAATTTTTTATTTATTTGAATGCACAATCCTGTGCCTCCCCTTAACATTAATTTTTACATTATTATTAGGTAGAATCTCCAAGATCTTATATGGGCCTGTTTATTGAGAATCGAATTTATGTCTAAGTGGTTCGCGGAGCAAATAAACCCATTGTCCGATTTGGAAATCCTTTACATTAAGCTTCTTATCGTAATAGAATTTAGCGCGTGTTTTTGCACCGTCTAAGTTTGTTTTCGCTGTTTCTTGCGAAGTACGTATTCTATCGTTGAGTTCATCTAAATACGCGGCGTACGATTCGTTTTTCGAAGTGTCTCTGAAAGGTATGGCAGAGGGAGTTCGTGCTATTTTCCCAAAAACCAGTTCGTATGGCGTGTAACGTGTTCCTTCGTGTGTACTGGTATTGTAGGAAAACATAGCGTATGGCAGCCATTTTTCCCAATTGTTCCGATTGCCTATGAATTGTTTTAAATATTCCGCTAACACGTGATGTGATCTTTCCACAGAACCGTTGGTCTGGGGGTGGAAAGCCGTTGTTTTATATTGTTGAATTCTGAATCTAGCCGCGATGGTTTTCATCAATGAGTTTATAAAATTGGAACCTTGATCTGTTAATATGCCCTTAGGGCATCCGAATTTACAAATAAAATGCGTAATGAACGCGTCGGCTATGTCAACTGCCGTGGTTCTTTTTAAAGGAATTGCTAGGGAATACTTTGTCAGGAGATCTTGTATCGTGAGTATGTTCGTATATCCGTCTGGAGTGGGGGGTAATGGTCCCATAACGTCCATGGATATCTTGTCGAATGCTGTGCCTGGGGTATCGGTAAGAGTTAGAGGTTGACGCGTTTTGACTCTAGTTAGTTTTAATTTTTGGCACATTTCGCATTTTTCTATGTACTTTTGGATTTCTTGTTTCATGTTCGGCCAGTAGTACTTTTCACGGATTCTACTGTAAGTTTTGTTAACTCCTTTGTGTCCTGCTATTGGGGTGTCGTGATTCTCGCGGATTATATCGTTTCGGAGTTCTTCTCGCGGAGTTCGAACGAGACCTTGGCAGATAGTAATTTGAATATTGGTTTCGAGAAAGAGATCTACTAGGATTCGTTTGATTTGTGAAAGAGAAAATTGATTAATTGCGGTTTATGCTATGCTAAACGATTCTAATTGAAGCTCGCGTGTTACGTCATATAGAGATTGTAAACATTCTAGAAGGATTTGGTTGTCGACTTGTTTCTTTTCGTGTTCCGTAACCGGTAATGAAATTTGGAAATAATTTCCGTGAGAACTTACTTTGGCTCTTCCTAAGTTAACGTTATCTTTATGTTGATGGAATTTGCCTATATTCTGGAGTTCGCGTGCGCCTGTATCGTACGGGCGGCCTCCTCTCGTGATAAAGACGACTAAATTATCATGCCTTGCGGATAACGAGTCTCTTGTGGTAACGAACAGAGGGCGTTGCCTGACTTCGGGTGGGTAGTCCACTGTCGGTAAGTCTGTCGGTAGCGTTGTCGGTAAGGAGGAACTAGGATTTTCTGTCGGTAATTGCGATCTGTCGATATTTTCTGTCGAGGATGCTGGTGTAGGAGGCGGCGGAGGTGGAGGTTTGGATGATTTAGGAACTGGAAAATCGAAAATGTTCTCGTCGGAGTCGCTGGAGTGTGTAATTGGCTTTACGCTGACAGGGTTTCTTGACAAAGCATCTGCGTTCATGTTCACCTTTCCTGGCTTGTATACGATTTCATATTCGTATTCGGCCAGTTTAAGGCGCCAACGGACTAATCTACTGGACGGATCTTTGACGGAGTTCATCCAGACCAACGGCCTGTGGTCTGTCACGAGTTTGAAAGATCGACCGTAGATATATGGTCTAAAATAATGAACGGCGTAAATGATGCCCAAACACTCCTTTTCTATAGTTGAATAATTTTTCTCTGCATTATTCAGCAAGCGCGACGTGTAGGCGATCGGAAGGTCCCTACCGATGGGGCCCTGACTAAGAACGGCGCCGATAGCGTCGGCGGATGCGTCTGAGGTTATGATAAACGGTTTCGAAAAGTCAGGATACTGCAATATCGGTGCTTCGCAGAGCATGTCCCTTAGTGTGACGAATGCAGTTTCCTGATCGTTTCGCCAAATGAATTTAATATCTTTTTTAAGGAGATTCGTTAGTGGTTTCGCGATAGAAGAGAAATTTGAAATAAATCTGCGATAGTATCCTGCGAGACCGAGAAACTGTTTTATTTGTTTTGGATTCTGTGGACGTGGAAAGTCTCTGACTGCTCGTATTTTATTAGGATCGGGTTTTACCCCGTTTTCGCTAATGACGTGCCCTAAATAATTTACTTCACGGCACAAAAACTCGCACTTGTCCGGCTGGAGGACAAGGTTCGCGTTTCGAAGGCGTTCTACAAGCTTATTAAATTTTACCTCGTGTTCGTGCAAAGAACTGGCGTACAGTACAATATCATCGAGATATACAAACATTTCATTGCCTTGCAAACCTGTTAGAACATTGTCCATCAGCCGTTGGAAGGTGGCTGGGGCGTTACGGAGACCGAACGGCATTCTTTGAAATTCGTAGTGGCCGTGAGGGGTCGAAAATGCGGTTTTAGCGGAATCTGATGCTGACATTGGGCTTTGATGGAATCCACTTGCTAAATCAAAGGTACTGAAGTACTTTGCGCTTCCTAACTGATCTAGTATCTCCGTTATACACGGGAGCGGGTACGCATCTGCGATGGATTTTTCGTTTAGGCTTCGATAGTCTATTACAACTCTCCATCTTTTATTTCCTAACGAATCCGGTTTCTTGGGTACAACCCAGAGCGGTGAATTATATGGGGATTTTAACGGTTTAATAATTTCGTTTTCTAATAATTGATCTATTTGACGTTGTATTTCTTCCTTGTGTATCGGCGGGAAGCGGTATTGTTTCACATTTATTGGCTGATCATTTATCGTTGGAATGCGGTGCTCGGTTACATTGGTAAATCCTAATTTATCGCCTGGGAGATGGAATAAATCTTGATTGTTAGAAATCAGTTTGTATATATTATTTCTTTCTTCGCTGTTTAGATGATCTAGACGGAGTGACGCGACTATTTCGTCGAATCGGCTTTGAGGTCCCGTTACATTTTGAGTGGCGCGCGGAGTGTCGCGTTTCGAGTGTCGTTCGCTATCGCTTTTGAGAAGAGATTTATTTTGTGTATCTTTCGCGCGGATATTTAAGTTACGTTGCGTACCTTCGATGGCACTTGAAAAAATTTTTGTGGATTTTCTGAGGTTGTTATTGGAAGATTTATCATGATTGGAAACTTTGTGTTGAATATCGCGTGACGATGGTAAGAGATTTTCGTTGGAATTCGTAGAATTTGAAGTGGATTTTGAAACAATGTTAGCATAAGATACAGTGGGAATACTCGTTTTAGAGTGGATACAGTGGATTTGGAATTAGTCGAGTTAGTACGCATGCTTGAGACAGTGGATTTAGTATTAATTGGATTAGTTGGCATGCTGGAAACAGTGGATTTAGTATTAGTAGAATTAGTAGGCATGCTTGAAACAGTGGATTTAGTATTAGTAAAATTAGTAGGCATGCTTGAAACAGTGGATTTAGTATTCATTTTTGTATTAGAAACAGTGGATGTAGTATTGATTTTTGTATTAGAAACAGTGGATTTAGAAGTGTTCGTGAATAACGAATATAACGCTGGTTCTCGTTTCAGCGATTCGAGAACGGGAAGCGGGTCCAGATGAATTCTGGGCACCGCGATCTCGATCTCGGTATCGGTCGCGTTAATTATGCGTGCTATCGCATGGCCGTTTCGCACTTTAACGATAGCATCACCGAAATATACTCCCTTCGCGATCTGTGTTCGGGGGATTATTCCTTCGCCTACGCCTGAATTAATTATTCCGACGCGTATGCCCGAGTTAGTCCGCGGAGGAAGTATTATTTTATTTAAAACGTCTTCGCGACGTGCAAATAGGATCCTATTCCCGTGCCACAGGATATATTTATTTCTAAAAGATATATCCGCGTCTGCACAGAACCCGGATCCCAGGATCCCGGCGGTTTTAATTGGGAAGTCGGAACTGACGACATTAAACGGAACATCACGAGAATATATCGGTAACGTAACCGTCCCTAAGGTGGCTACGGTACCCTGAGTTACTCCGGTAATAGTTAGGCGTTCTGCAGTGTTAATTAGGGTTTTAGGTTTTAGCGCGTTTTCCTTGATCACGTTGATCTCGGCTCCGGTGTCGATCATCATTACTACGGGTTCAATTAACGCGTTAGAATTTATGACAACCGTGGGGACGCTAGTTTTACCCGTTATGTTTACTGCTGCTCTTCTATTATCGAGGTTGACTCGTCGTTCGTTAAGGCGAGAACTCGGCGATCGTAGCCGGCCTCGCGTACCGTCTCGCGGCGGGTCGAAAGGCCGTTCGCGTTTCCCGGATTCGGGCGCGAAACGTTATTTCCGACATTATTAAATTGTCGCTTTCGACATTCGTCTATGCTATGTCCCAGGTTTCGGCAGTACCTACAAACAATATCCCGTCGATCGGGCGGTGTGTACTGACCGCGCGGAGGTCCCGTTACAGGCGGTCGTTCCTGTCGAGGATACCTCGGGGTTTCTTCCCGTGGGTACGTGACTGACGGTCTATGACTTGCGTACTTGCAGTCGCGAGTGACATGACCGCGACTATTACAACGAGCGCAAACCGTTTCTTGCCGGCGCTCGAAGTGAAAATTTTCCGTACGGGGACGCGACGAGGAGAGTCTCTCTTTGTCTAATTCGTATCGCCTGTACAACTCCTTAGCGTGAGCGAACGCGTCCGCGTATGTTTCGTACAATCGCGTGTTCATGGAATGTCGAATTTCCGGGATAAGCCTGTCGCAAAAACACCTAAGCGTAAGCGCGTCTATTCCGGAACGTGAATTTATTAATTCGGCGGAATCGAATCGTTCGCAGTCGATTGCTGCGTTACGTAGGTCTTTAATTCTACCTATGAAATCGAGGATATGTTCTCCTGGGCGCATGAAAGTATTAGTTAGTTCGCCCCTGTAATGGTCGGTTGACTTTTTATTTCCGAATGCGGCTCGTAGAATATCGGTCAGTTGTCCGACCGAAGAACATTGCTCGTCCTCTACGGCCAGATATGCACGGCCGCGTAAACGATTGACAATGAGTTTGGTGAACGAGGGTTCTCCTTCGGGCGAAATCAACTCCCTTGCCCGTTTACAGGCCCGCACGAACTGTAATATTGGCAAGTTTTTGCCATCAAATATAGGGATGCTATCTATTGCTTCGCGAAAAATAAGCCCATCTGTTTGGGAGTTTGGTGAATCAGACCCTGAGCTACGTGTCGGTTGCAGGTGCGGAGTTCCGAAAGAGATAGTGTCGGCGTTTGCGGATTGTGCCGCGCGTAAGGATTCCAATTCCCGACGCATGAAATCTATTTGGCGATTTAACGTAGCGATCGCTTGTTCTTTATCCGTATTATCGTTTGAAGGTCCGGCGGCGTTGTTTGCGAGAGCATCGTGAAAATCTAACGTTCGGCGAGTATCGGATTCGGTTGCGGCGGCGTCCTTCTGTACCTGAAGCCGCGTTCGCTTTGTCGGCGTGCGCGTTGCCATGGCTGTTCGTACACTTATTCAGCAGAATTTCCGATAAGTTATACGCGAATATCCCACCGCTGTCACCAGAAATTATGTCACGTCCTGGCGAACAAATTATTCGTATCCCAGGAGGCTGAATGACACAAGCCTTTTAGTCGCGAATTCGGTCCGGTATAAAACGCGTATGACCGGGTCCGTCGATTCTGGCAAGACGCGGGCACCGTAAACAATCGCGAACGCGTGTAAGGAGGGATTTTACTTACCTTTCGCTGATTTCCCTCTTCTACTTTCAGATGTGGCGATCGTCGAAGGTCGTTCTCGGGGGAGGAGTCGGCGTACGGCTGGCTGGAATCGGCGTTGTGACGGTGGAAGCTGCGATGAATGTCGCCGTCCGTCGATGAACGAAGAATTCTGGCGTTTTACCAACGTATTCCGCACGAGATAATGGATTAAATTCTTCCTCCCGGCGCGAAGAGTTCGTTTATAAACACTCAAGTTGTTACGAACTTGGAAGAATTTGTATTAAAATAAAATTGAATTTAGAAATGGAGATGGAATGAACTAGAACTTGATGTGGTAGAAAAATAATAAAGTATATTCTAAATCAAAGAGTACAAGAACAATTATTTCTAAGTATTAAGACTAGGTTAACTATGAATTAGGAATTAGAACAAAGACTTTAGAACTAGGAACCTCATCGAGGCTGCGCGACGGCCCTAATGCGCGACTTGGAAGAGACTTGGAATTAGAAGTGCCCGAAGGCGAGATAGAACTGTACCGTACTGACGGTACTGACTGACTGTGTCTGACTGTCCGTCATGACTGTCTGTAATTGACTGTAGAGACTAACTGTCTCTGATTGACTGTGGAGACTAACTGTCTCTGATTGACTGTGGAGACTAACTGTGTCTCCCAAGATGCGTCTCCGACCTCCCTGACTCTCGGAGCGCTTCGGTCGCCTGCGCACGTAGGTGGGAGTATGTGGACGCCGGAGTGGGGTCTCGGCGTTGCGTGGTGGGGCTAGCGGCGCGTGCCGCTGAGGCGGTCGCGATTTCGCGCGTCGCGGCTTACTTAATTAGCGCAACTTATGAATATAGAGGTACACGTATGAAATTAGAAATTACGCCTTAAATGTAAAATGTGTGTTGTTTGTGTCGTTATAAAGTTGTGTCGTGTAAATTCTATGAGCTAGGAATACAGAGCTTAGAATGTAAGAGTATATATATAATGTTAATTAATAATCTTAGAAATAGTATTTTGGGCATGGCAGATCTGGGATGGTGAAATCGTAGAGTCCTTTGTACGGTGAGGGTTCCCGTCGTCGGATCTCGTAGAGGTTGATTCTCCTGGTACGTCCCTGGAGTGAGCGAGAGGGCGAGTTTCCCTGCAGGTAAGAGTGAGACGGTGGGTGACACCTTGAGTGGGAGCGAGACAGCGCACAGGGTCCTTGGTGCGAGCGAGATGGTGCACGAGGTCCTCGGTGCGAGTGGGACAGAGTGTGTTGCCCTTGGAGCGAGAGAGGTGGCGAACACCTCTGCGGGTGCGAGTGAGACGGAGGGTAGGTCCCTTGGATTGAGAGAGACGGCGAGTACCTCTGCGGGTGCGAGTGAGACGGAGGGTAGGTCCCTTGGAGTGAGAGAGACGGCGAGCACCTCTGCGGGTGCGAGCGAGTCGATGGTCGTAGCCCTTGGCCTGAGTGAGACGGCGAGTTGCGCCTGGCTGTTGCCTGTGGTGCAGGCGCGTGAGGGTGGTTGCTGTGTTGCGTTGAGAGGGTGGCAGGCGGCACGCCTGACGTCACAAGAAGCATTAGAAAGGTAATGCTACGATACGTAGACATCTGCAAACGCTCTTTCCTTGCAAGGAAGTGTCGCATTAACATTCATATAAAGTGTAGACGAGGAAAACATAACACTTCGCAAATAATATTATATCTTACCATGAAACATAGAAATGAGATTTGATATCGAGTTTTAAGAAGCATTAGAACTCTATTGCTACGATACGTAGACATCTGCAAACGCTATTTCCTTGCTAGGAAGTGTCGCATTTTCATTCATTTGAAGTGTAGACGAGGAATACATAACACTTCGCAAATCATGTTATATCTTACCATAAAACATAGAAATGAGATGCGATATCGCGTTTTAAGAATCATATGAACTCTATTGCTACGATACCTAGACATCTGCAAACGCTCTTTCCTTGCAAGGAAGTGTCGCATTAACATTCATATGAAGTGTAGACGAGGAATACATAACACTTCGCAAATAATATTATATCTTACCATGAAACATACAAATGAGATGCGATATCGCGTTTTAGGAAGCATTAGAACTCTATTGCTACGATACCTAGACATCTGCAAACGCTATTTCCTTGCAAGGAAGTGTCGCATTTACATTCATTTGAAGTGTAGACGAGGAATACATAACACTTTGCAAATCATATTATATCTTACGATGAAACATAGAAATGAGATGCGATATCGCGTTTTAAGAATCATAAGAACTCTATTGCTACGATACGTAGACAGCTGCAAACGCTCTTTCCTTGCAAGGAAGAGTCACATTTACATTCATATGAAGTGTAGACGAGGAATACATAACACTTCACAAATAATATTATATCTTACCATGAAACATAGAAATGAGATTCGATATCGCGTTTTAAGAAGCATTAGAACTCTATTGCTACGATACGTAGACATCTGCAAACGCTACTTCCTTGCTAGGAAGTGTCGCATTTTCATTCATTTGAAGTGTAGACGAGGAATACATAACACTTCGCAAATCATGTTATATCTTACCATGAAACATAGAAATGAGATGCGATATCGCGTTTTAAGAATCAAATGAACTCTATTGCTACGATACCTAGACATCTGCAAACGCTCTTTCCTTGCAAGGAAGTGTCGCATTAACATTCATATGAAGTGTAGACGAGGAATACATAACACTTCGCAAATAATATTATATCTTACCATGAAACATACAAATGAGATGCGATATCGCGTTTTAGGAAGCATTAGAACTCTATTGCTACGATACCTAGACATCTGCAAACGCTATTTCCTTGCAAGGAAGTGTCGCATTTACATTCATTTGAAGTGTAGACGAGGAATACATAACACTTTGCGAATCATATTATATCTTACGACGAAACATAGAAATGAGATGCGATATCGCGTTTTAAGAATCATATGAACTCTATTGCTACGATACGTAGACATCTGCAATCGCTATTTCCTTGCAAGGAAGCGTCGCATTTTCATTCATTTGAAGTGTAGACGAGGAATGCATAACACTTCGCAAATCATGTTATATCTTACCATGAAACATAGAAATGAGATTCGATATCGCGTTTTAAGAATCATAAGAACTCTATTGTTACGATACGTAGACATCTGCAAACGCTATTTCCTTGCAAGGAAGTGCCGCATTTACATTCATTTGAAGTGTAGACGAGGAATACATAACACTTCGCAAATCATATTATATCTCACCATGAAACATAGAAATGAGATTCGATATCGCTTTTATAGAAGCATTAGAACTCTATTGCAACGATACGCAGACATCTGCAAACGCTATTTCCATGCAAGGAAGTGTCGCATTTACATTCATTTGAAGTGTAGACGAGGAATACATGACACTTCGCAAATCATATTATATCTTACCATGAAACATAGAAATGAGATGCGATATTGCGTTTTAAGAAGCATTAGAAATCTATTGCTACGGTACGTAGACATCTGCAAACGCTATTTCCTTGCAAGGAAGTGTCGCATTTACGTACTTTTGAAGTGAATGCGAGGTTTACATAACACTTCGCAATTAATATTATACCTTATCATGAAACATAGAAATGAGATGCGATATCGCGTTCTAAGCAACGCGATGGCCCTTATCTGCCTATGTTTCATAGCAAGTAAGTTCTGAATTTCTATGAAATCCGATGGAAGTCCTCACTACTAACGATTCAAAGTAAGTTCTCAAATTCTCAGTTCTACGTTTAAAACTATGTGTGTTCTATATATCTATGTAAAGTGATGGTTCCTATTAGTTGTGACGGAAACCTATATATAGTAAGTCAGGGAAGTTCGAAGGGGTTAATTATCTAAATGCTTTAAGGTGTAAGACGTACTTTAATCTAAAGCGATCTATCGTTCCAAGGTATCCGCTCACGCACAACTTTTCTTGGACGCCAGATGCTCAGAAAGTAGCAAAGGGATAGACTACACGACCCCGGGAATCCTGGGGCGGAACAACCCTTGAAACTTCGAAATGCTCCTCCTCTCGACTACGCCTAGCCAAGTACACACACTCAGGTCGCGAGATACTGAAGTCACGGCATGTTTATTAATGGTCTCGACGTGGGTTTAACTAACAAGGGCTACGGGAATCTACGCAACACGCCGCGAATTACCGGGTATCATAACTCGCTTCACGATATAAGAACAATATACAATATGCGACTCAAGAAATGGGACGCTTTAGCGAATAAGCTCTCACGTTCTCTTCTTCAGGTTCCTTGAATTCGCTGGTGGTCCTCGGGTCTCCTGGATCATCCTCGGGGCTCCTTGGTGGAGTGGGCTGTAGGCTTCGGTATTGTTCGGGTCCATCGATCAGTGGACTTCGGCGATTTCCTCTTCTCGCCCCCTTGGCTGTCCCTGAGGGGATCCTCCTGATCATTTAAATTGCATAGCGCCTCGCGCGCCGCTCTCCCATGGCACACCTGCAGGGCCGCTGGACTTTTGACTTCTCTTTAGGGGGTTAAGGATGGTTGAGGACCTTCTCACATCCCAGAGCATTATAAAGCACAGAAGCAGATAAGCATAATGCGATGCATAGAGCTTTATAACCTTCTAACTTACTTTGAACTGTTTATATGAAATGCGATATTGCGGTGCACGAAGAATGACAAATTAAATGCTTCGGCACCTGGACATCTAGAAACGCTATCCCCGGGCAAGAAAGTGTAGGGTTCACACTCAATTCATATGCAGAAGCAGATAAACATAACGCGATGCTATGAATATTACATCTAATCATGAAATATAGAAGTAAGATGCGCAGCTGCGTTTTACGAAGCATTAGAACTCTATTGCTTCTAAACCTTCAGATATAGAAACGATATTCCGTAGCAAGGAAGTGATCCATTTACATTCATTTGAAGTGTAGACGAGGTATACATAACAATTCGCAATGATTATTGTATCTTAACGTAAAACGTAGAATTGAGATGCGATATCACGTTTAAGGAAGCTTTAGAATTCCTAAGCTTCGATACGTAGACAATCTGGAATCGCATTTCCTAGCAAACAAGTGTGGCATTTATATTCATTTGAAGTGTAGAAGAGGTATACATAACACTTCGCAATGAATATTATATCTTATCATGAAACATAGAAATGAGATGCAATGTTGCGTTTCAAGAATCACTAGAACTCTATTGCTTCGACACGTAGATATTTGGAAACGTAGCTTCCTAGAAAGAAGTGATGCATTTACATTCATTTGAAGTGTAGACGGGGAATACATAACACTGCACAATGAATATTATATCTTATCATGAAAATTGGAATGAGATGCAATATCGCGTTTTAAGAAGCATTAGAACTTTATTGATTTATTACGTAGACATCTGCAAACGCTATTTCCCAGCAAGGAAGTGTCGCATTTAAATTCTATTGAAGTGAGTACGAGGTAAACATGACACTCCGCAATGAATATAATAACTTATCACGAAACGGAAATGAGATGCGATATCGCGATATAAGTAGCATTAGATCTCTATTGCTACGATACGTAGACATCTGCAAACGCTATTTCCTAGGAAGGAAGTGTCGCATTTACATTCTTTTGAAGTGAATACGACGTATACATGACACTTCGCAATGAGGATCATATTTCATCCTGAAACATAGAAATGAGATGCGGTATCGCGTTTTGAGAAGCATTAAAACTCTATTGCTACGATACGTAGACATCTGGAAACGCTATTTCCTAGCAAGGAAGTGTCGCATTTACATTCATTTGAAGTAAATACGAGGAATACATGACACATCGCAATGATCATTATATCTTATCATGAAATATAGAAATGAGATGCGGTATCGCGTTTTGAGAAGCATTAAAACTCTATTGCTACGATACGTAGACATCTGGAAACGCTATTTCCTAGCAAGGAAGTGTCGCATTTACATTCATTTGAAGTAAATACGAGGAATACATGACACATCGCAATGAACATTATATCTTATCATGAAATATAGAAATGAGATGTAATTTCGCGTTTAAAGAAGCGTTAGACATTTAAAACAATGATACGTACACATCTGCAAACGCTATTTCCCAGCAAGGAAGGGTAGCATTTACATTCTTTTGAAGTGAGTACGAGATATACATGACACTTCGCAATGAATATTATATCTTATCATGACACATAGAAATGAGATGCGATATCGCGTTTTAAGAAGCATTAAATCTCTATTGCTACGATACGTAGACATCTGCAAACGCTATTTCCCAGCAAGGAAGTGTCGCATTTCCTTTATTTTGAAGTGAGTACGATTATACATGACTCTTCGCAGTGTGTATCACATCTCATCCTGAAACATAGAAATGAGATGCGATATCGCGTTTTAAGAAGCATTAAAACACTATTGCTACGATACGCAGATATCTGCAAACGCTATTTCCCAGCAAGGAAGTGTCGCATTAACATTCAATTGTAGTGAGTACGAGGTATACATGACACTTCGCAATGAATATTATATCTTATCATGAAACATAGAAATGAGATGCGATATCTCGTTTTAAGAAGCATTAGAACTCTATTGCTAGGATACGTAGATATCTGGAAATGCTGTTTCCTAGCATGGAAGTGTCGCATTTACATTCTTTTGAAGTGAATACAAGGTATAAATAACACTCCACAATGAATATTGTATCTTATCATTAAACATAGAAATGAGATGCGATATCGCGATGTAAAAAGCATTAGAACTCTATTGCTACGATACGTCGACATCTGCAAACGCTATTTCCTAGCAAGGAACTGTCGCATTTACATTCTTTTGAAGTGAAGACGAGGTTTACAGAACGCTCCACAATGAATATTATATCTTATCATGAAACATAGAAATGAGATGCGATATCGCGTTTTAAGAAGCATTAGAACTCTATAGCTGCCATACGTAGACATCTGCAATCGCTATTTAATAGCAGGGAACTGTCGTATTTACATTCTTTTGAAGTGAATACTAGGTATACAGAACGCTCCACAATGAATATTATATCTTATCATGAAACATAGAAATGAGATGCGATACCGCGTCTTGAGAAGCATTAGAACTGTATTGCTACGATATGTTGACATCTGTAAACACTATTTCCTAGCAAGGAAGTGTCGCATTTACATTCATTTGAAGTGACTATGAGTTATACAATAGCACTGCACAATGGATGTTATATCCTATCATGAGACATAGAAATGAGATGCGATACCCCCTATTAAGAAGCATTAGAACTCTATTGCTTCGAAACGTAGATATCTGCAAACGCCTAGCAAGGATGTGTCGCCTTATGTGACGTCAGGCGTACCGCCTGCCACCCTCAGACGCCGCCCGCCACCCTCGACGGCCTCAGATCAGCATCCGCATCTCCTCCAGCATCCGGATTGCCTACACGCTGGCGACCCGCATACTCGCCGCCACGGAACGGGGAGGCGACGCCACACATACGCGAGGGAGGATTCCACTCCACGCTACGAGGATGAGGAGAGATACGACGCCTAGAGCATCCAAAGGTAAGGTGCACGTCTTTGTACCCGGTAAATCGAGTCTTGTCCGCAGACGAACCCTGCTCCGCGCAATTCGCGTCGATTTCGGGAACGGCTACGAAAAGTGTCCACGCGACGAGCGCTTTCCCTACTTCAGGACGTTTCACTTCTAAAGAATGTAAATGCGACACTTCCCTGCTAGGAGATAGCGTTTGCAGATGTCTCCGTATCGTAGCAACAGAGTTCTAAAGCTTCTTAAATCGCGATATCGCATCTCATTTCTATTTTTCATGATATGATATAATATTCATTGACAAGTGTCATGTACACCTCGCGTACACTTTAAATGAATGTAAATGCATCACATCCTTCCTAGGAAATAGCGTTTGCAGATGTCTGCGTATCGTAGCAATAGATTTCTAATGCTTCTTAAAACGCGTTATCTCATCTCATTTCTGTGTTTCGTAGTAAGATATACTATTCATTGCGAAGTGTCACGTATACCTCGTATTCACTTCAAAAGAATGTACATGCAACACTTCCTTGCTAGGAAATAGCGTATTCATATGTCTACGTATCGAAGCAATGGAGCTCTAATACTTCTTAAAACGAGATGTCGCATCTGATTTCTACGTTTGATGATAAGATATAATATTCATTGCGAAGTGCCATGTATACCTCGTATTCACTTCAATAGAATGTAAATGCGACACTTCCATCCTAGGAAATAGCGTTTGTAGATCTCTACGTATCGAAGCAATAGAGTTTCAATGCTTCTTAAAACGCAATATCGCAACTCTTTTCTATGTTTCATGATAAGATATAATATTCATTGCAAAGTGTCATGTATACCTCGTATTGACTTCACTAGAATGTAAATGCGACTATTACCTGCTAGGAAATAGCGTTTGCAGATGTCTACGTATCGCAGCAATAAGGATCTAATGATTCTTAAAACGCGATATCGCATCTCACTTCTATGTTTCATGATAATATATAATATCCATTGCGAAGTGTCATGTATACCTCGTATTCATACCAGAAGAATGTAAATGCGACACTTCCTTGCTAGGAAATAGCGTCTGCAGATGTCTCCTTATCGAAGCAGTGGAGTTCTATTGCTTTTTAGAACGCGATATCGCATCTCATTTCTATGTTTCACAATAAGATATAATATTCATTGCGAAGTGTCATATATAGCTCGTATTTACTTCAAAAGAATGTAATGGCGACACTTCCATGCTAGGAAATAGCGTTTGCGGATATCTACGTATCGTAACAATAGAGTTCTAATGCTTCCTAAAACGCGATATCGCATCCCACTTCTATGTTTCATGATAAGATATAATATTCAATGCGAAGTGTCATATATATCTCGTATTCACTTCAAATGAATGTCAATGCGACACTTCCATGCTAGGAAATAGCGTTTGCAGATGTCTACGTATCGTAGCAATAGAGTTCCAATGCTTCTTAAAACGCGATATCGCATCTCATTTCTATGCTTCATGGTAAGATATAATATTCCTTGCGAAGTGTCATGTATACCTCGTATTCACTTCAAAAGAATGTAAATGCGACACTTCCTTGCTAGGAAATAGCGTTGACAAAAGACCACGTATCGTAAGAATAGAGTTCTAATACTTCTTAAAACGAGATGTCGCATCTCACTTCTATGTTTCGTGATAAGATATAATATTCATTGCTAAGTGTCATGTTTATCTCGTATTCACTTCAAATGAATGTATATGCGACACTTCCATGCTAGGAAATAGCGTTTGCATATGTCTACGTATCGTAGCAATAGAGTTCTAATGCTTCTTAAAACGCCATATCGCATCTCATTTCTATGCTTCATGATAAGATATAATATTCCTTGCGAAGAGTCATGTATACCTCGTATTCACTTCGGAAGAAAGTAAATGCGACACTTCCTTGCTAGGAAATAGCGTATCCAGATGTCTACGTACCGAAACAGTAGAGTTCTAATGCTTCTTAAAACGAGATGTCGCATTTCATTTCTATGTTTCGTGATACGATATAATATTCATTGTGGATCGTTATGTATACCTCGAATTCACTTCAAAAGAATGAAAATGCCACACTTCCTTGCTAGGAAATATTGTTTGCAGATGCCTACTTATCGTAGCTATAGATTTCTAATGCTTTATAAGTCGCGATATCGCATCTCGTTTCTACGTTTCATGATAAGATATAATATTCATTGCGAAGTGTCATGTATACCTCGTACTCACTTCAAAGGAATGTAAATGCGACACTTCCTTGCTAGGAAATAGCATTTCCAGATGTCCACGTATCGAAGCAATGGAGCTCTAATGCTTCTTAAAACGAGATGTCGCATTTCATTTCTATGCTTTGTGATAAGATATAATATTTATTGTGAAGTGTCATGTTTACCTCGTATTCACTTCAAAGGTATGTAAATACGGCACTTCCTTGCTAGGAAATAGCGTATCCAGATGTCTAAGTATCAAAACAATAGATTTCTAGTGCTTCTTAAAACGAGATGTCGCATCTCATTTCTATGTTTCATGATAAGATATAATATTCATTGCGAAGACTCATGTATACCTCATACTCACTTCAATAGAATGTAAATGCGACACATCCTTGCTAGGAAATAGCGTTTCCAGATGTCAACGTATCGTAGCAGTGGAGTTCTATTGCTTTTTAGAACGCGATATCGCATCTCACTTCTATGCTTCGTGATAAGATATAATGTTCATTGCGAAGTGTTATGTATACGTCGTGTACACTTCAAAAGAATGTAAATTGCACACTTCCATCCTAGGAATTGCGTTTCCTGTTGTCCGGGTAACGAAGCAATGGAGGAATACTTCCCAGCAAGGAAGTGTGGCATTTACCTTCAGTCGGAGTATACATAATACTTCGCAATGAATATTATATCTTATCATGAAACATCGAAGTAAGGTGCGATGTTGCGTTTTAAGAAGCATTAGAACTCTATTGCTTCGATACGTAGACATCAGAAAAAGCTATTTCCATGAAGGAAGTGCCGCACTTACATTCATTTGAAGTGTAGACGAGGTAGACATAACACTTCGCAATGAATATTATATCTTACCATGAAACATACAAACGAAGTGCGATATCGCGTTTTGAGAAGAATTACAGCACTATTGCTTCGATATGTAGACATCTGCAAACGCTATTTCCTAGGAAGGAAGTGTCGCATTTACATTCTTTACGAGAGAATACGTGATATCCATGACACTTCGCAAGGAATATTATATCTTATCATGAAACATAGAAATGAGATGCGATATCGCGTTTTAAGAAGCACTAGAACTCTATAGCCTCGATACGTGGACATCTGCAAACGCTATCTCCTAGCAAGGAAGTGTCGCATTTACATTCATTTGAAGTGAATGCGAGGTATACATAATGCTCCACAATGAACATTATATCTTTTCATGAAACATAGAAATGAGATGCGATATCGCGATTTAAAAAGCATTAGAACACTGTCGCTTCGATACGGAGACATCTGCAAACGCAATTTCCTAGCAAAGAAGTGTAGCATTTACATTCTTTTGCTGAGAATACGAGGTATACATGACACTTCGCAATGAATTTTATATCTTATCATGAAACATAGAAACGAGACGCGATATCGCGTTTTGTGAAGCATTAGAACCCTATTGCTTCGATATGCAGATATCTGCAAACGCTATTTCCAAGCAAGGAAGTGTCGCACTTGCATTCCTTTGAAGTGAATACGAGGTATACATGACACTTCGCAACGAATATTATATCGTATCATGAAACATAGAAATGAGATGCGATATCGCGATTTAAAGAGCATTAGAACTCTATTGCCACGTTAAGTAGACATCTACGAACGCTGCTTAATAGCCAGGAAGTGTCGCATTTACAGTCCTTTGAAGTGAATACGGGGTATTCATAACACACCACAATGAGTATTATACCTTATTACGAAACATAGAAATGAGATGCGGTATCGCGATTTAAGTAGCATTAGAACTCTACTGCTTCGATACGGAGACATCTGCAAACGTTATGTCCAAGCAAGGAAGTGTCGCACTTACATTCATTTGATGTGTACGCGAGGTATACATGACACTTCGCAATGAATATTATATCTTATCATGAAACATAGAAGTGTGATGCGTCATCTCATTTTAAGAAGCACCAGAAATCTATTGTTTTGATACGTAGACATCTGGATGCGCTATTTCGTAGCAACGAAGTGTCACATTCACATTCTTTTGAAGTGAATACGAGGTATACATGACACTTAGCAATGAATATTATAACTTATCACGAAACATAGAAATGAGATACGATATCGCGATTTAAGGAGCATTAGAACTCCATTGCTACGAAACGTATACGCACTTCGCAATGAACATTATATCTTATCATGAAACATAGAAGTGAGATGCGATATCGCGCTTTAAGATGCATTGGAACCCTATTGTTTCGATGCGGTAATATCTGCAAACGCGATTTTCTAGCATGGAAGTGTCGCATTTTCATTCTTTTGAAGTGAATGCGAGGTATACATGACACTTCGCAATGAATATTAAATCCTATCACGAAATATAGAAATGAGATGCGATATCGCGATTTAAGTAGCATTAGAAATCTATTGCTACGATACGTAGACATATGAATACGCTATTTCCTAGCAAGGAAGTGTCGCATTTACATTCTTTTGAAGTGAATACGAGGTATACATGACACTTCGCAATGATTATTATATCTTATCATGAAACATAGAAGAGAGATGCGATATAGCGTTTTAAAAAGCATTAGAACTCTATGGCTTCGATGCGGAGCAATCTGCAAACGCTATTTGCTAGCATGGAAGTGTCGCACTTACATTCTTTTTAAGTGAATACGAGGTATACATGACACTTCGCAATGAATATTATATCCTTTCATGAAACATACAAGTGAGATGCGATATAGCGTTTTAAGAATCATTAGATCTCTATTGTTTCGACACGTAGTCATCTGGAAACGCTATTTCCTAGCATGGAAGTATCGCATTTACATTCATTTGAAGTGAATACGAGGTATACATGACAATCCACAATGAATATTATATCTTATCACGAAACATAGAAATGAAATGCGACATCTCGTTTTAAGAAGCATTAGTACTCTATTGCTGTGATACGTAGACATCTGCAAACGCTATTTCCTAGCACGAAAGTGTCGCATTTACATTCACTTGAAGTGAGTACGAGGTATACATGACACTTCGCAATGAGTATTATATCCTTTCATGAAACATAGAAGAGAGATGCGATATCGCGTTTTAAGAATCATTAGATCTCTATTGTTTCGACACGTAGTCATCTGGAAACGCTATTTCCTAGCAAGGAAGTGTCGCATTTACATCCTTTTGAATTGAGTACGAGGTTTACATGACACTTCGCAACGAATATTACACCTGATCATGAAATATAGACGTGAGATGCGATATCGCATTTTAAGAAGCGTTAGAAATCTATTGCTACGACACGCAGACGTCTGCAAACGCTATTTCCTAGCAAGGAAGTGTCGCATTTACATTCTTTTGAAGTGAATACGAGGTATACATAACACTTCGCAATGAATATTATATCTTATCAGGAAACATAGAAATGAGATGCGATATCCCGTTTTAAGAAGCACTAGAACTCTATTGCTTCGATACGTAGACATCCGGAAACTCTACTTCCTAGCAAGGAAGTGTCGCATTTACATTCTTTTGAAGTGAATACGAGGTATACATCACACACCGCAATGAATATTGTATCTTATCATAAAACATAGAACTGAGATGCGATATCGCGATTTAAAAAGCATTAGAACTCTATTGCTGCGATTCGTAGACATCTGCAAACGCTATTCAATAGAAAGGAAGTGTCGCATTTACATTCTTTTGAAGTATAGACGGGGAATACATAACTCTTCGCAATGAATATTATATCGTATCATGAAACATAGAAATGAGATGCGATGACGCGTTCTAAGAAGCATTATAACTCAATTGCTGCAATAAGTGGGCATCTACCAACGCTTGATCCTAGAAAGGAATTGTCGCATTTACATTCTTTTGAAGTGAATACGAGGAACACATGACACTTCGCAATGAATATTATATCTTCTCATGAAACATAGGAATGAGATGCGATATCCCGTTTTAAGAAGCATTAGATATCTATTGCTACGATGCGTATATATCTGGAGACGCTATTTTCTAGCAAGGATGTGTCGCATTTACATTCTTTTGAAGTGAATACGAGGAAAACATGCCACTTCGCAATGAATATTATATCTTCTCATGAAACATAGAAATGAGATGCGATATCCCGTTTTAAGAAGCATAAGAAATCTATAGCTACGGTACGTAGATATCTGGAAACGCTATTTCCTAGCATGGAAGTTTCGCATTTACATTCTTTTGAAGTGAAAACGAGATGTACCTGACACTTCGCAATGAATATTATATCTTATCATGAAACATAGGAATGAGTTGCGATATCGCGTTTCGAGAAGCATTAGAACTCCATTGCTACGATACGTAGACATCTCCAAACGCTATTTCCTAGCAAGGAAGCGTCTCATTAACATTCTTTTGATGTGAATACGAGACATACATAACAATGCACATTGAATATTATATTTTATCATGATAATTGGAATGAGATGCGATATCGCGTTGTAAGAAGTATTAGTGCTCTATTGTTTCGGTACGTAAACATCTGCATACGCTATTTCCTTGCTAGGAAGTGTCGCATTTTCATTCATTTGAAGTGTAGACGAGGAATACATAACACTTCGCAAATCATGTTATATCTTACCATGAAACATAGAAACGAGATGCGATATCGCGTTTTAAGAATCATATGAACTCTATTGCTACGATACCTAGACATCTGCAAACGCTCTTTCCTTGCAAGGAAGTGTCGCATTAACATTCATATGAAGTGTAGACGAGGAATACATAGCACTTCGCAAATAATATTATATCTTACCATGAAACATACAAATGAGATGCGATATCGCGTTTTAAGAATCATAAGAACTCTATTGCTACGATACGTAGACAGCTGCAAACGCTCTTTCCTTGCAAGGAACTGTCGCATTAACATTCATATGAAGTGTAGACGAGGAATACATAACACTTCGCAAATAATATTATATCTTACCATGAAACATAGAAATGAGATTCGATATCGCGTTTTAAGAAGCATTAGAACTCTATTGCTACGATACGTAGACATCTGCAAACGCTATTTCCTTGCTAGGAAGTGTCGCATTTTCATTCATTTGAAGTGTAGACGAGGAATGCATAACACTTCGCAAATCATGTTATATCTTACCATGAAACATAGAAATGAGATGCGATATCGCGTTTTAAGAATCATATTAACTCTATTTCTACGATACGTAGACATCTGCAATCGCTATTTCCTTGCAAGGAAGTGTCGCAGTTACTTTCATTTGAATCGTAGACGAGGAATACATAACACTTCGCAAATCATATTATATCTTACCATGAAACATAGAAATGAGATGCGATATCGCGTTTTAGGAAGCATTAGAACACTATTGCTACTATACCTAGACATCTGCAAACGCTATTTCCTTGCAAGGACGTGTCGCATTTACGTTCATTTGAATCATAGACGAGGAATGCATAACACTTCGCAATGAATATTATATCTTATCATGAAACATAAATATGAGATGCAATATCTCGTTTTAAGAAGCATTTGAACTCTATTGCTTCGATACGTAGACATTTGCAAACGCTATTTCTTTGCAAGGAAGTGTCGCATTTACATTCATTTGAAGTGTTGACGAGGAATACATAACACTTGGCAAATCATATTATATCTTACCATGAAACATAGAACTGAGATGCGATATCGCGTTTTAAGAAGCATTAGAACTCTATTGCTACGATACCTAGACATCTGCAAACGCTATTTCCTTGCAAGGAAGTGTCGCATTTACATTCATTTGAATCGTAGACGGGGAATGCATAACACTTCGCAATGAATATTAAATCTTACCATGAAACATAGAAATGAGATGCGATATCGCGTTTTAAGAATCATATGAACTCTATTGCTACGATACGTAGACATCTGCAATCGCTATTTCGTTGCAAGGAAGTGTCGCATTTACTTTCATTTGAATCGCAGGCGAGGAATGCATAACACTTCGCAATGAATATTATATCTTATCATGAAACATAGAAATGAGATGCAATATCTCGTTTTAAGAAGCATTTGAACTCAGTTGCTTCGGTACGTAGACATCTGCAAACGCTATTTCCTTGCAAGGAAGTGTCGCATTCACATTTATTTGAAGTGTAGACGAGGAATACATAACACTTCGCAAGTCATATTATATCTTACCATGAAACATAGAAATGAGATGCGATATCGCGTTTTAAGAAGCATTAGAACTCTACTGCTACGATAGGTAGACATATGCAAACGCTATTTCCTTGCAAGGAGGTGTCGCATTTACATTCATTTGAAGTGTAGACGAGGAATACATCACACTTCACGAATCATATTATATCTTACCATGAAATATAGAAATGAGATGCGATATTGTGCTTTGAGAAGCATTAGAACTCTATCGCTACGATACCTAGACATCTGCAGACGCTATTTCCTTTCAAGGAAGTGCCGCATTTACATTCAATTGAATCGTATACGAGGAATACATAACACTTCGCAAATCATATTATATCTTACCATGAAACATACAAATGGGATGCGATATCGCGTTTTAAGAAGCATTAGAACTCTATTGCTACGATACGTAGACATCTGCAAACGCTATTTCCTTGCTAGGAAGTGTCGCATTTTCATTCATTTGAAGTGTAGACGAGGACATACATAACACTTCGCAAATCATGTTATATCTTACCATGAAACATAGAAATGAGATGCGATATCGCGTTTTAAGAATCATATGAACTCTATTGCTACGATACCTAGACATCTGCAAACGCTCTTTCCTTGCAAGGAAGTGTCGCATTAACATTCATATGAAGTGTAGACGAGGAATACATAACACTTCGCAAATAATATTATATCTTACCATGAAACATACAAATGAGATGCGATATCGCGTTTTAAGAATCATAAGAACTCTATTGCTACGATACGTAGACAGCTGCAAACGCTCTTTCCTTGCAAGGAAGTGTCGCATTAACATTCATATGAAGTGTAGACGAGGAATACATAACACTTCGCAAATAATATTATATCTTACCATGAAACATAGAAATGAGATTCGATATCGCGTTTTAAGAAGCATTAGAACTCTATTGCTACGATACGTAGACATCTGCAAACGCTATTTCCTTGCTAGGAAGTGTCGCATTTTCATTCATTTGAAGTGTAGACGAGGAATGCATAACACATCGCAAATCATGTTATATCTTACCATGAAACATAGAAATGAGATGCGATATCGCGTTTTAAGAAGCATTAGAACTCTATTGCTACGATACGTAGACATCTGCAAACGCTATTTCCTTGCTAGGAAGTGTCGCATTTTCATTCATTTGAAGTGTAGACGAGGAATACATAACACTTCGCAAATCATGTTATATCTTACCATGAAACATAGAAATGTGATGCGATATCGCGTTTTAAGAATCATATGAACTCTATTGCTACGATACCTAGACATCTGCAAACGCTATTTCCTTGCTAGGAAGTGTCGCATTTTCATTCATTTGAAGTGTAGACGAGGAATACATAACACTTCGCAAATCATGTTATATCTTACCATGAAACATAGAAATGAGATGCGATATCGCGTTTTAAGAATCATATGAACTCTATTGCTGCGATACGTAGTCATCTGCAATCGCTATTTCCTTGCAAGGAAGTGTCGCATTTACTTTCATTTGAATCGTAGACGAGGAATACATAACACTTCGCAAATCATATTATATCTTACCATGAAACATAGAAATGAGATGCAATATCGCGTTTTAGGAAGCATTAGAACTCTATTGCTACGATACCTAGACATCTGCAAACGCTATTTCCTTGCAAGGACGTGTCGCATTTACGTTCATTTGAATCATAGACGAGGAATGCATAGCACTTCGCAATGAATATTATATCTTATCATGAAACATAAATATGAGATGCAATATCTCGTTTTGAGAAGCATTTGAACTCTATTGCTTCGATACGTAGGCATTTGCAAACGCTATTTCTTTGCAAGGAAGTGTCGCATTTACATTCATTTGAAGTGTAGACGAGGAATACATAAGACTTCGCAAATCATATTATATCTTACCATGAAACATAGAACTGAGATGCGATATCGCGTTTTAAGAAGCATTAGAACTCTATTGCTACGATACCTAGACGTCTGCAAACGCTATTTCCTTGCAAGGAAGTGTCGCATTTACATTCATTTGAATCGTAGACGAGGAATGCATAACACTTCGCAATGTATATTGTATCTTATCATGAAACATAGATATGAGATGCAATATCTCGTTTTAAGAAGCATTTTAATTCTATTGCTACGATACCTAGACATCTGCAGACGCTATTTCCTAGCAAGGAAGTGTCGCATTTACATTCATTTGAAGTGTAGACGAGGAATACATGACACTTCGCAAATCATATTATATCTTACCATGAAACATAGAAATGAAATGCAATATCTCGTTTTAAGAAGCATTTGAGCTCTACTGCTACGATACCTAGACATCTGCAGACGCTATTTCCTAGCATGGAAGTGTCGCATTTACATTCATTTGAAGTGTAGACGAGGAATATATGACACTTCGCAAATCATATTATATCTTACCATGAAACATAGAAATGAGATGCGATATCGCGTTTTAAGAAGCATTAGAACACTATTGCTACGATACCTAGACATCTGCAAACGCTATTTCCTTGCAAGGAAGTGTCGCATTTACATTCATTTGAATCGTAGACGGGGAATGCATAACACTTCGCAATGAATATTAAATCTTACCATGAAACATAGAAATGAGATGCGATATCGCGTTTTAAGAATCATATGAACTCTATTGCTACGATACGTAGACATCTGCAATCGCTATTTCTTTGCAAGGAAGTGTCGCATTTACTTTCATTTGAATCGCAGACGAGGAATGCATAACACTTCGCAATGAATATTATATCTTATCATGAAACATAGAAATGAGATGCAATATCTCGTTTTAAGAAGCATTTGAACTCAATTGCTTGGGTACGTAGACATCTGCAAACGCTATTTCCTTGCAAGGAAGTGTCGCATTCACATTTATTTGAAGTGTAGACGAGGAATACATAACACTTCGCAAGTCATATTATATCTTACCATGAAACATAGAAATGAGATGCGATATCGCGTTTTAAGAAGCATTAGAACTCTACTGCTACGATAGGTAGAAATATGCAAACGCTATTTCCTTGCAAGGAGGTGTCGCATTTACATTCATTTGAAGTGTAGACGAGGAATACATCACACTTCGCGAATCATATTATATCTTACCATGAAATATAGAAATGAGATGCGATATTGTGCTTTGAGAAGCATTAGAACTCTATCGCTACGATACCTAGACATCTGCAGACGTTATTTCCTTTCAAGGAAGTGCCGCATTTACATTCAATTGAATCGTATACGAGGAATACATAACACTTCGCAAATCATATTATATCTTACCATGAAACATACAAATGGGATGCGATATCGCGTTTTAAGAAGCATTAGAACTCTATTGCTACGATACGTAGACATCTGCAAACGTTATTTCCTTGCTAGGAAGTGTCGCATTTTCATTCATTTGAAGTGTAGACGAGGAATGCATAACACTTCGCAAATCATGTTATATCTTACCATGAAACATAGAAATGAGGTGCGATATCGCGTTTTAAGAATCATATGAACTCTATTGCTACGATACGTAGACATCTGCAATCGCTATTTCCTTGCAAGGAAGTGTCGCAGTTACTTTCATTTGAATCGTAGACGAGGAATGCATAACACTTCGCAATGAATATTAAATCTTACCATGAAACATAGAAATGAGATGCGATATCGCGTTTTAAGAATCATATGAAATCTATTGCTACGATACGTAGACATCTGCTATCGCTATTTCGTTGCAAGGAAGTGTCGCATTTACTTTCATTTGAATCGCAGACGAGGAATGCATAACACTTCGCAATGAATATTATATCTTACCATGAAACATAGAAATGAGATGCGATATCGCGTTTTAAGGAGCATTAGAACTCTACTGCTACGATAGGTAGACATATGCAAACGCTATTTCCTTGCAAGGAGGTGTCGCATTTACATTCATTTGAAGTGTAGACGAGGAATACATCACACTTCGCGAATCATATTATATCTTACCATGAAACATAGAAATGAGATGCGATATTGTGCTTTGAGAAGCATTTGAACTCTATTGCTACGATACGTAGACATCTGCAAACGCTATTTGCTTGCTAGGAAGTGTCGCATTTTCATTCATTTGAAGTGTAGACGAGGAATACATAACACTTCGCAAATCATGTTATATCTTACCATGAAACATAGAAATGAGATGCGATATCGCGTATTAAGAATCATATGAACTCTATTGCTACGATACCTAGACATCTGCAAACGCTCTTTCCTTGCAAGGAAGTGTCGCATTAACATTCATATGAAGTGTAGACGAGGAATACATAACACTTCGCAAATAATATTATATCTTACCATGAAACATATAAATGAGATGCGATATCGCGTTTTAAGAATCATAAGAACTCTATTGCTACGATACGTAGACAGCTGCAAACGCTCTTTCCTTGCAAGGAAGTGTCGCATTAACATTCATATGAAGTGTAGACGAGGAATACATAACACTTCGCAAATAATATTATATCTTACCATGAAACATAGAAATGAGATTCGATATCGCGTTTTAAGAAGCATTAGAACTCTATTGCTACGATACGTAGACATCTGCAAACGCTATTTCCTTGCTAGGAAGTGTCGCATTTTCATTCATTTGAAGTGTAGACGAGGAATGCATAACACTTCGCAAATCATGTTATATCTTACCATGAAACATAGAAATGAGATGCGATATCGCGTTTTAAGAAGCATTAGAACTCTATTGCTACGATACCTAGACATCTGCAAACGCTATTTCCTTGCAAGGAAGTGTCGCATTTACATTCATTTGAATCGTAGACGAGGAATGCATAACACTTCGCAATGAATATTAAATCATACCATGAAACATAGAAATGAGATGCGATATCGCGTTTTAAGAATCATATGAACTCTATTGCTACGATACGTAGACATCTGCTATCGCTATTTCGTTGCAAGGAAGTGTCGCATTTACATTCATTTGAAGTGTAGACGAACAATACATGACACGTCGCAAATCATATTATATCTTACCATGAAACATAGAAATGAGATGCGATATCGCGTTTTAAGAAGCATTAGAACACTATTGCTACGATAGGTAGACACTTGCAAACGCTATTTCCTTGCAAGGAAGTGTCGCATTTACATTCATTTGAAGTGTAGACGAGGAATACAATACACATCGCAAATCATATTATATCTTACCATGAAACATAGAAATGAGATGCGATATCGCGTCTTAATAAGCATTTGAACTCTATTGCTTCGATACATAGACATCTGCAAACGCTATTTCCTTGTAAGGAAGTGTCGCATTTACATTCATTTGAAGTGTAGAAGAGGAATACATAACACTTCGCAAATCATATTATATCTTACCATGAAACATAGAAATGAGATGCGATATCGCGTTTTAAGAAGCATTAGAACTCTATTGCTACGTTAGTTAGACATCTGCAAACGCTATTTCCTAGCAAGGAAGTGTCGCATTTACATTCATTTGAAGTGTAGACGAGTAATACATAACACTTCCCCAATCATATTATATCTTACCATGAAACATAGAAATGAGATGCGGTATCGCTTTTTAAGAATCATAAGAACTCTATTGCTACGATACGTAGACATCTGCAATCGCCATTTCCTTGCAAGGAAGTGTCGCATTTACATTCATTTGAAGTGTAGACGAGTAATACATAACACTTCCCCAATCATATTATATCTTACCATGAAACATAGAAATGAGATGCGATATCGCGTTTTAAGGAGCATTGGAAATCTATTGCTACGATACGTAGACATCTGCAAACGCTATGTCCTAGCGAGGAAGTGTCGCATTTACATTCATTTGAAGTGTAGACGAGGAATTCATAACACTTCGCAAATCATATTATACCTTACCATGAAACATAGAAATGAGATGCGATATCGCGTTTTAAGAATCATTAGAACACTATTGCTACGATAGGTAGACATTTGCAAACGCTATTTCCTTGCAAGGAAGAGTCGCATTTACATTCATTTGAATCGTAGACGAGGAATACATGACACTTCGCAATGAATATTATATCTTACCATGAAACATAGAAATGAGATGCGATATCGCGTTCTAAGAAGCATCAGAAATCCATTGCTACGATACGTAGGCATCTGCAAACGCTATTTCCTTGCACGGAGGTGTCGCATTTACATTCATTTGATGTGTGGACGAGGAATGCATAACACTTCGCAATGAATATTATATCTTATCATGAAACATAGATATGAGATGCAATATCTCGGTTTAAGAAGCATTTGAACTCTATTGCTTCGATACGTAGACATCTGCAAACGCTATTTCCCTGCAAGGAAGTGTCGCATTTACATTCATTTGAGGTGTAGACGAGGAATACATAACACTTCGCAAATCATATTATATCTTACACATGAAACATAGAAATGAGATGCGATATCGCGTTCTAAGAAGCATCAGAAATCCATTGCTACGATACGTAGACATCTGCAGACGCTATTTCCTTGCAAGGAAGTGTCGCATTTACATTCATTTGATATGTAGACGAGGAATACATAGCACTTCGCAAATCATATTACATCTTACCATGAAACATAGAAATGAGATGCGATATCGCGTTTTAAGAATCATAAGAACTCTATTGTTACGATACGTAGACATCTGCAAACGCTATTTCCTTGGAAGGAAGTGTCGCATTTACATTCATTTGATGTGTGGACGAGGAATGCATAACACTTCGCAAATCATATTATATCTTACCATGAAACATAGAAATGAGATGCGATATCGAGTTTTAAGAAGCATTTGAACTCTATTGCTACGATACGTAGACATCTGCAATCGCTGTTTCCTTGCAAGGAAGTGTCGCATTTACATTCATTTGAGGTGTAGACGAGGAATACATAACACTTCGCAAATCATATTATATCTTACACATGAAACATAGAAATGAGATGCGATATCGCGTTCTAAGAAGCATCAGAAATCCATTGCTACGATACGTAGACATCTGCAGACGCTATTTCCTTGCAAGGAAGTGTCGCATTTACATTCATTTGATATGTAGACGAGGAATACATAGCACTTCGCAAATCATATTACATCTTACCATGAAACATAGAAATGAGATGCGATATCGCGTTTTAAGAATCATAAGAACTCTATTGTTACGATACGTAGACATCTGCAAACGCTATTTCCTTGGAAGGAAGTGTCGCATTTACGTTCATTTGAATCGTAGACGAGGAATGCATAACACTTCGCAAATCATATTATATCTTACCATGAAACATAGAAATGTGATGCGATATTGCGTTTTAAGAAGCATTAGAACTCTATTGCTACGATACGTAGACATCTGCAAACGCTATTTCCTTGCAAGGAAGTGTCGCATTTACATTCATTTCAGGTGTAGACGAGGAATACATAACACTTCGCAAATCATATTATATCTTACCATGAAACATAGAAATGAGATGCGATATCGAGTTTTAAGAAGCATTTGAACTCTATTGCTACGATACGTAGACATCTGCAATCGCTGTTTCCTTGCAAGGAAGTATCGCATTTACTTTCAGTTGAATCGTAGACGAGGAATGCATAACACTTCGCAAATCATATTATATGTTACCATGAAACATAGAAATGAGATGCGATAACGCGTTTTAAGAAGCATTTGAGCTCTTTTGCTTCGATACGTAGACATCTGCAAACGCTATTTCCTTGCAAGGAAGTGTCGCATTTACATTCATTTGAATCGTAGACGAGGAATGCATAACAGTTCGCAATGAATATTATATCTTATCATGAAACATAGATATGAGATGCAATATCTCGTTTTAAGAAGCATTTGAACTCTATTGCTTCGATACGTAGACATCTGCAAACGCTATTTCCTAGCAAGGAAGTGTCGCATTTACATTCATCTGAAGTGTAGGCGAGGAATACATAACACTTCGCAATGAATATTACATCTTGTCATGAAACATAGAAATGAGTTGCGATATCTTGTTTTAAGAAGCATTTGAACACTATTGCTTCGATACGTAGATATCTGCAAACGCTATTTCCTAGCAAGGAAGTGTCGCATTTACATTCATCTGAAGTGTAGGCGAGGAATACATAACACTTCGCAATGAATATTACATCTTGTCATGAAACATAGAAATGAGTTGCGATATCTTGTTTTAAGAAGCATTTGAACGCTATTGCTTCGATACGTAGATATCTGCAAACGCTATTTCCTAGCAAGGAAGTGTCGCATTTTCATCCATTTGAATCGTAGATGAGGAATGCATAACACTTCGCAAATCATATTATATCTTACCATGAAACATAGAAATGAGATGCGATATCGCGTTCTAAGAAGCATCAGAAATTCAATGCTACGATACGTAGACATCTGCAGACGCCATTTCCTTGCAAGGAAGTGTCGCATTTACATTCATTTGAACCGTAGACGAGGAATGCATAACACTTCTCAATAAATATTATATCTTATCATGAAACGTAGATATGAGATGCAATATCTCGTTTTTAGAAGCATTTGAACTCTATTGCTTCGATACGTAGACATCTGCAAACGCTATTTCCTAGCAAGGAAGTGTCGCATTTACATTCATTTGAAGTGTAGGCGAGGAATACATAACACTTCGCAATGAATATTACATCTTATCGTGAAACATAGAAATGAGTTGCGATATCTTGTTATAAGAAGCATTTGAACACTATTGCTTCGATACGTAGACATCTGCAAACGCTATTTCCTAGCAAGGAAGTGTCGCATTTTCATCCATTTGAATCGTAGACGAGGAATGCATAACACTTCGCAATGAATATTATATCTTATCGTGAAACATAGAAATGAGGTGCGATATGTCGTTTTAAGAAGCATTAGAACTCTATCCCTACGATACGTAGACATCTGCAAACGCTATTTCCTTGCAAGGAAGTGTCGCATTTACATTCATTTGAAGTGTAGAAGAGGAATACATAACACTTCGCAAATCATATTATATCTTACCATGAAACATAGAAATCAGATGCGATATCGCGTTATAAGAAGCATTGGAAACCTATTGCTACGATACCTAGACATCTGCAGACGCTATTTCTTAGCAAGGAAGTATCGCATTTACATTCATTTGAAGTGTAGATGGGGAATACATAACACTTCGCAAATCATATTATATCTTACCGTGAAACATAGAAATGAGATGCGATATCGCGTTTTAAGTAGCATTAGAACTCTATTGCTACGATAGGTAGACATCTGCAAACGCTATTTCCTCACAACGAAGTGTCGCATTTACATTCATTTGAATCGTAGACGAGGAATACATGACACTTCGCAATGAATATTATATCTTACCATGAAACATAGAAATGAGATGCGATATCGCGTTCTAAGAAGCATCAGAAATCCATTGCTACGATACGTAGGCATCTGCAAACGCTATTTCCTTGCAAGGAGGTGTCGCATTTACATTCATTTGATGTGTGGACGAGGAATGCATAACACTTCGCAATGAATATTATATCTTATCATGAAACATAGATATGAGATGCAATATCTCGGTTTAAGAAGCATTTGAACTCTATTGCTTCGATACGTAGACATCTGCAAACGCTATTTCCCTGGAAGGAAGTGTCGCATTTACATTCATTTGAGGTGTAGACGAGGAATACATAACACTTCGCAAATCATATTATATCTTACACATGAAACATAGAAATGAGATGCGATATCGCGTTCTAAGAAGCATCAGAAATCCATTGCTACGATACGTAGACATCTGCAGACGCTATTTCCTTGCAAGGAAGTGTCGCATTTACATTCATTTGAGGTGTAGACGAGGAATACATAACACTTCGCAAATCATATTATATCTTACCATGAAACATAGAAATGAGATGCGATATCGCGTTTTAAGAAGCACTAGAACTCTATTGCTACGATACGTAGACATCTGCAAACGCTATTTCCTTGCAAGGAAGTGTCGCATTTACATTCATTTGAAGTGTAGACGGGGAATACGTTATACTTCGCAAATCATATTATATCTTATCATGAAACATAGATATGAGATGCAATATCTCGTTTTAAGAAGCATTTCAACTCTATTGCTTCGATACGTAGACATCTGCAAACGCTATTTCCTTGCAAGTAAGTGTCGCATTCACATTCATTTGAAGTGTAGACGAGGAATACATAACGCTTCGCAAATCATATTATATCTTACCATGAAACATAGAAATGAGATGCGATATCGCGTTCTAAGAAGCATCAGAAATTCAATGCTACGATACGTAGACATCTGCAAACGCCATTGCCTTGCAAGGAAGTGTCGCATTTACATTCATTTGAATCGTAGACGAGGAATGCATAACACTTCGCAATAAATATTATATCTTATCATGAAACATAGATATGAGATGCAATATCTCGTTTTTAGAAGCATTTGAACTCTATTGCTTCGATACGTAGACATCTGCAAACGCTATTTCCTAGCAAGGAAGTGTCGCATTTACATTCATTTGAAGTGTAGGCGAGGAATACATAACACTTCGCAATGAATATTACATCTTATCGTGAAACATAGAAATGAGTTGCGATATCTTGTTTTAAGAAGCATTTGAACACTATTGCTTCGATACGTAGACATCTGCAAACGCTATTTCCTAGCAAGGAAGTGTCGCATTTTCATCCATTTGAATCGTAGACGAGGAATGCATAACACTTCGCAATGAATATTATATCTTATCGTGAAACATAGAAATGAGGTGCGATATGTCGTTTTAAGAAGCATTAGAACTCTATCCCTACGATACGTAGACATCTGCAAACGCTATTTCCTTGCATGGAAGTGTCGCATTTACATTCATTTGAAGTGTAGAAGAGGAATACATAACACTTCGCAAATCATATTATATCTTACCATGAAACATAGATATCAGATGCGATATCGCGTTTTAAGAAGCATTGCAAATCTATTGCTACGACACGTAGACATCTGCAAACGCTATTTCCTAGCGAGGAAGTGTCTCATTCACATTCATTTGAAGTGTAGACGAGGAATACAAGACACTTCGCAAATCAAATTATATCTTACCATGAAACGTTGAAATGAGATACAATATAGCGTTCTAAGAATCATAAGAACTCTATTGTTACGATACGTAGACATCTGCAAACGCTATTTCCTAGCGAGGAAGTGTCTCATTCACATTCATTTGAAGTGTAGACGAGGAATACAAGACACTTCGCAAATCAAATTATATCTTACCATGAAACGTTGAAATGAGATACAATATAGCTTTCTAAGAATCATAAGAACTCTATTGTTACGATACGTAGACATCTGCAAACGCTATTTCCTTGCAAGGAAGTGCCGCATTTACATTCATTTGAAGTGTAGACGAGGAATACATAACACTTCGCAAATCATATTATATCTCACCATGAAACATAGAAATAGATTCGATATCGCTTTTTATAGAAGCATTAGAACTCTATTGCAACGATACGCAGACATCTGCAAACGCTATTTCCATGCAAGGAAGTGTCGCATTTACATTCATTTGAAGTGTAGACGAGGAATACATGACACTTCGCAAATCATATTATATCTTACCATGAAACATAGAAATGAGATGCGATATTGCGTTTTAAGAAGCATTAGAAATCTATTGCTACGGTACGTAGACATCTGCAAACGCTATTTCCTTGCAAGGAAGTGTCGCATTTACGTACTTTGAGTGAATGCGGGGTTTACATAACACTTCGCAATTAATATTATACCTTATCATGAAACATAGAAATGAGATGCGATATCGCGTTTTGAGAAGCATGAACTCTATCCCTACGATACGTAGACATCTGCAAACGCTATTTCCTTGCAAGGAAGTGTCGCATTTACATTCATTTGAAGTGTAGACGAGGAATACATAACACTTCGCAATGTATATTGTATCTTATCATGAAACATAGATATGAGATGCAATATCTCGTTTTAAGAAGCATTTGAACTCCATTGCTACGATACCTAGACATCTGCAGACGCTATTTCCTAGCAAGGAAGTGTCGCATTTACATTCATTTGAAGTGTAGACGAGGAATACATAACACTTCGCAATGTATATTGTATCTTATCATGAAACATAGATATGAGATGCAATATCTCGTTTTAAGAAGCATTTGAACTCCATTGCTACGATACCTAGACATCTGCAGACGCTATTTCCTAGCAAGGAAGTGTCGCATTTACATTCATTTGAAGTGTAGACTAGGAATACATGACACTTCGCAAATCATATTATATCTTACCATGAAACATAGATATGAGATGCAATAACTCGTTTTAAGAAGCATTTGAACTCTATTGCTACGATACCTAGACATCTGCAGACGCCATTTCCTAGCAAGGAAGTGTCGCATTTACATTCATTTGAGGTGTAGACGAGGAATACATGACACTTCGCAAATCATATTATATCTTACCATGAAACATAGAAATGAGATGCAATATCTCGTTTTAAGAAGCATTTGAACTCTACTGCTACGATACCTAGACATCTGCAGACGCTATTTCCTTGCAAGGAAGTGTCGTATTTACATTCTTTTGATGTGTATACGAGGAATACATAGCACTCCGCAAATCATAATATATCTTACCATGAAACATAGAAATGAGATGCGATATCGCGTTTTAAGAATCATAAGAACTCTATTGTTACGATACGTAGACATCTGCAATCGCTATTTCCTTGCAAGGAAGGGTCGCATTTACTTTCCTTTGAATCGTAGACGAGGAATACATAACACTTCCCCAATCATATTATATCTTACCATGAAACATAGAAATGAGATGCGATATCGCGTTTTAAGAAGCATTTGAACTCTATTGCATCGATACGTAGACATCTGCAAACGCTATTTCCTTGCAAGGAAGTGTCCCATTTACATTCATTTGAAGTGTAGACGAGGAATACATAACACTTCGCAAATCATATTATATCTTACCATGAAACATAGAAATGAGATGCGATATCTCGTTTTAAGAAGCATTAGAACACTATTGCTACGATAGGTAGACATTTGCAAACGCTATTTCCTTGCAAGGAAGTGTCGTATTTACATTCTTTTGATGTGTATACGAGGATACATAACACTTCCCCAATCATATTATATCTTACCATGAAACATAGAAATGAGATGCGATATCGCGTTTTAAGAATCATAAGAACTCTATTGTTACGATACGTAGACATCTGCAAACGCTATTTCCTTGCAAGGAAGTGCCGCATTTACATTCATTTGAAGTGTAGGCGAGGAATACATAACACTTCGCAAATCATATTATATCTCACCATGAAACATAGAAATGAGATTCGATATCGCTTTTATAGAAGCATTAGAACTCTATTGCAACGATACGCAGACATCTGCAAACGCTATTTCCATGCAAGGAAGTGTCGCATTTACATTCATTTGAAGTGTAGACGAGGAATACATGACACTTCGCAAATCATATTATATCTTACCATGAAACATAGAAATGAGATGCGATATTGCGTTTTAAGAAGCATTAGAAATCTATTGCTACGGTACGTAGACATCTGCAAACGCTATTTCCTTGCAAGGAAGTGTCGCATTTACGTACTTTTGAAGTGAATGCGAGGTTTACATAACACTTCGCAATTAATATTATACCTTATCATGAAACATAGAAATGAGATGCGATATCGCGTTTTGAGAAGCATTAGAACTCTATCCCTACGATACGTAGACATCTGCAAACGCTATTTCCTTGCAAGGAAGTGTCGCATTTTCATTCTTCTGAAGAGAATACGAGGTATACATAACACTTTACAATGAATATTATATCCTATCATGCGACATAGAAATGAGATGCGATTACGCGTTTTAAGAATCATAAGAACTCTATTGCTACGATACGTAGACATCTGCAAACGCTATTTCCTTGCAAGGAAGAGTCGCATTTACATTCATTTGGAGTGTAGACGAGGAATACATAACACTTCGCAAATCATATTATATCTTACCATGAAACATAGAAATGAGATGCGATATCGCGTTTTAAGAAGTATTAGAACACTACTGCTAAGATAGGTAGACATTTGCAAACGCTATTTCCTTGCAAGGAAGTGTCGCATTTACATTCATTTGAAGTGTAGACGAGGAATACATAACACTTCTCCAATCATATTATATCTTACCATGAAACATAGAAATGAGATGCGATATCGCGTTTTAAGAAGCATTAGAACTCTATTGCTACGATAGGTAGACATCTGCAAACGCTATTTCCTAGCAAGGAAGTGTCGCATTTACATTCATTTGAAGTGTAGACGAGGACTACATAACACTTCGCGAATCATATTCTATCTTACCATGAAACATAGAAATGAGATGCGATATCGCGTTTTAAGAAGCATTAGAACTCTATTGCAACGATACGCAGACATCTGCAAACGCTATTTCCATGCAAGGAAGTGTCGCATTTACATTCATTTGAAGTGTAGACGAGGAATACATGACACTTCGCAAATCATATTATATCTTACCATGAAACATAGAAATGAGATGCGATATTGCGTTTTAAGAAGCATTAGAAATCTATTGCTACGGTACGTAGACATCTGCAAACGCTATTTCCTAGCAAGGAAGTGTCGCATTTACATTCATTTGAAGTGTAGACGAGGACTACATAACACTTCGCGAATCATATTCTATCTTACCATGAAACATAGAAATGAGATGCGATATCGCGTTTTAAGAAGCATTGGAACTCTATTGCTTCGATACGTAGACATCTGCAAACGCTATTTCCTTGCAAGGAAGTGTCGCATTTACATTCATTTGAAGTGTAGACGAGGAATACATAACACTTCGCAAATCATATTATATCTTACCATGAAACATAGAAATGAGATGCGATATCGCGTTTTAAGAAGCATTAGAACTCTATTGCTACGATACCTAGACATCTGCAAACGCTATTTCCTTGCAAGGAAGTGTCGCATTTACATTCATTTGAAGTGTAGACGAGTAATACATAACACTTCCCCAATCATATTATATCTTACCATGAAACATAGAAATGAGATGCGATATCGCGTTTTAAGAAGCATTTGAACTCTATTGCATCGATACGTAGACATCTGCAAACGCTATTTCCTTGCAAGGAAGTGTCCCATTTACATTCATTTGAAGTGTAGACGAGGAATACATAACACTTCGCAATGTATATTGTATCTTATCATGAAACATAGAAATGAGATGCAATATCTCGTTTTAAGAAGCATTTGAACTCTATTGCTACGATACCTAGACATCTGCAGACGCTATTTCCTAGCATGGAAGTGTCGCATTTACATTCATTTGAAGTGTAGACGAGGAATATATGACATTTCGCAAATCATATTATATATTAACATGAAACATAGAAATGAGATGCGATATCGCGTTTTAGGAAGCATTAGAACTCTATTGCTACGATACCTAGACATCTGCAAACGCTATTTCCTTGCAAGGACGTGTCGCATTTACGTTCATCTGAATCATAGACGAGGAATGCATAACACTTCGCAATGAATATTATATCTTACCATGAAACATAGAAATGAGATGCGATATCGCGTTTTAAGAAGCATTTGAACTCTATTGCATCGATACGTAGACATCTGCAAACGCTATTTCCTTGCAAGGAAGTGTCGCATTTACATTCATTTGAAGTGTAGACGAGGAATACATAACACTTCGCAATGTATATTGTATCCTATCATGAAACATAGATATGAGATGCAATATCTCGTTTTAAGAAGCATTTGAACTCCATTGCTACGATACCTAGACATCTGCAGACGCTATTTCCTAGCAAGGAAGTGTCGCATTTACATTCATTTGAAGTGTAGACTAGGAATACATGACACTTCGCAAATCATATTATATCTTACCATGAAACATAGATATGAGATGCAATAACTCGTTTTAAGAAGCATTAGAACTCTATTGCTACGATACCTAGACATCTGCAAACGCTATTTCCTTGCAAGGAAGTGTCGCATTTACATTCATTTGAAGTGTAGACGAGTAATACATAACACTTCCCCAATCATATTATATCTTACCATGAAACATAGAAATGAGATGCGATATCGCGTTTTAAGAAGCATCTGAACTCTATTGCATCGATACGTAGACATCTGCAAACGCTATTTCCTTGCAAGGAAGTGTCCCATTTACATTCATTTGAAGTGTAGACGAGGAATACATAACACTTCGCAATGTATATTGTATCTTATCATGAAACATAGAAATGAGATGCAATATCTCGTTTTAAGAAGCATTTGAACTCTATTGCTACGATACCTAGACATCTGCAGACGCTATTTCCTAGCATGGAAGTGTCGCATTTACATTCATTTGAAGTGTAGACGAGGAATATATGACACTTCGCAAATCATATTATATATTAACATGAAACATAGAAATGAGATGCGATATCGCGTTTTAGGAAGCATTAGAACTCTATTGCTACGATACCTAGACATCTGCAAACGCTATTTCCTTGCAAGGACGTGTCGCATTTACGTTCATTTGAATCATAGACGAGGAATGCATAACACTTCGCAATGAATATTATATCTTATCATGAAACATAAATATGAGATGCAATATCTCGTTTTAAGAAGCATTTGAACTCTATTGCTTCGATGCGTAGATATTCGCAAACGCTATTTCTTTGCAAGGAAGTGTCGCATTTACATTCATTTGAAGTGTAGACGAGGAATACATAACACTTCGCAAATCATATTATATCTTACCATGAAACATAGGAATGAGATGCGATATCGCGTTTTAAGAAGCATTAGAACTCTATTGCTACGATACCTAGAAATCTGCAAACGCTATTTCCTTGCAAGGAAGTGTCGCATTTACATTCATTTGAAGTGTAGACGAGGACTACATAACACTTCGCGAATCATATTCTATCTTACCATGAAACATAGAAATGAGATGCGATATTGCGTTTTAAGAAGCATTAGAAATCTATTGCTACGGTACGTAGACATCTGCAAACGCTATTTCCTTGCAAGGAAGTGTCGCATTTACGTACTTTTGAAGAGAATGCGGGGTTTACATAACACTTCGCAATTAATATTATACCTTATCATGAAACATAGAAATGAGATGCGATATCGCGTTTTGAGAAGCATTAGAACTCTATCCCTACGATACGTAGACATCTGCAAACGCTATTTCCTTGCAAGGAAGTGTCGCATTTACATTCATTTGAAGTGTAGACGAGGAATACATAACACTTCGCAATGTATATTGTATCTTATCATGAAACATAGATATGAGATGCAATATCTCGTTTTAAGAAGCATTTGAACTCCATTGCTACGATACCTAGACATCTGCAGACGCTATTTCCTAGCAAGGAAGTGTCGCATTTACATTCATTTGAAGTGTAGACGAGGAATACATAACACTTCGCAATGTATATTGTATCTTATCATGAAACATAGATATGAGATGCAATATCTCGTTTTAAGAAGCATTTGAACTCCATTGCTACGATACCTAGACATCTGCAGACGCTATTTCCTAGCAAGGAAGTGTCGCATTTACATTCATTTGAAGTGTAGACTAGGAATACATGACACTTCGCAAATCATATTATATCTTACCATGAAACATAGATATGAGATGCAATAACTCGTTTTAAGAAGCATTTGAACTCTATTGCTACGATACCTAGACATCTGCAGACGCCATTTCCTAGCAAGGAAGTGTCGCATTTACATTCATTTGAGGTGTAGACGAGGAATACATGACACTTCGCAAATCATATTATATCTTACCATGAAACATAGAAATGAGATGCAATATCTCGTTTTAAGAAGCATTTGAACTCTACTGCTACGATACCTAGACATCTGCAGACGCTATTTCCTTGCAAGGAAGTGTCGTATTTACATTCTTTTGATGTGTATACGAGGAATACATAGCACTCCGCAAATCATAATATATCTTACCATGAAACATAGAAATGAGATGCGATATCGCGTTTTAAGAATCATAAGAACTCTATTGTTACGATACGTAGACATCTGCAATCGCTATTTCCTTGCAAGGAAGGGTCGCATTTACTTTCCTTTGAATCGTAGACGAGGAATACATAACACTTCCCCAATCATATTATATCTTACCATGAAACATAGAAATGAGATGCGATATCGCGTTTTAAGAAGCATTTGAACTCTATTGCATCGATACGTAGACATCTGCAAACGCTATTTCCTTGCAAGGAAGTGTCCCATTTACATTCATTTGAAGTGTAGACGAGGAATACATAACACTTCGCAAATCATATTATATCTTACCATGAAACATAGAAATGAGATGCGATATCTCGTTTTAAGAAGCATTAGAACACTATTGCTACGATAGGTAGACATTTGCAAACGCTATTTCCTTGCAAGGAAGTGTCGTATTTACATTCTTTTGATGTGTATACGAGGATACATAACACTTCCCCAATCATATTATATCTTACCATGAAACATAGAAATGAGATGCGATATCGCGTTTTAAGAATCATAAGAACTCTATTGTTACGATACGTAGACATCTGCAAACGCTATTTCCTTGCAAGGAAGTGCCGCATTTACATTCATTTGAAGTGTAGACGAGGAATACATAACACTTCGCAAATCATATTATATCTCACCATGAAACATAGAAATGAGATTCGATATCGCTTTTATAGAAGCATTAGAACTCTATTGCAACGATACGCAGACATCTGCAAACGCTATTTCCATGCAAGGAAGTGTCGCATTTACATTCATTTGAAGTGTAGACGAGGAATACATGACACTTCGCAAATCATATTATATCTTACCATGAAACATAGAAATGAGATGCGATATTGCGTTTTAAGAAGCATTAGAAATCTATTGCTACGGTACGTAGACATCTGCAAACGCTATTTCCTTGCAAGGAAGTGTCGCATTTACGTACTTTTGAAGTGAATGCGAGGTTTACATAACACTTCGCAATTAATATTATACCTTATCATGAAACATAGAAATGAGATGCGATATCGCGTTTTGAGAAGCATTAGAACTCTATCCCTACGATACGTAGACATCTGCAAACGCTATTTCCTTGCAAGGAAGTGTCGCATTTTCATTCTTCTGAAGAGAATACGAGGTATACATAACACTTTACAATGAATATTATATCCTATCATGCGACATAGAAATGAGATGCGATTACGCGTTTTAAGAATCATAAGAACTCTATTGCTACGATACGTAGACATCTGCAAACGCTATTTCCTTGCAAGGAAGAGTCGCATTTACATTCATTTGGAGTGTAGACGAGGAATACATAACACTTCGCAAATCATATTATATCTTACCATGAAACATAGAAATGAGATGCGATATCGCGTTTTAAGAAGTATTAGAACACTACTGCTAAGATAGGTAGACATTTGCAAACGCTATTTCCTTGCAAGGAAGTGTCGCATTTACATTCATTTGAAGTGTAGACGAGGAATACATAACACTTCTCCAATCATATTATATCTTACCATGAAACATAGAAATGAGATGCGATATCGCGTTTTAAGAAGCATTAGAACTCTATTGCTACGATAGGTAGACATCTGCAAACGCTATTTCCTAGCAAGGAAGTGTCGCATTTACATTCATTTGAAGTGTAGACGAGGACTACATAACACTTCGCGAATCATATTCTATCTTACCATGAAACATAGAAATGAGATGCGATATCGCGTTTTAAGAAGCATTAGAACTCTATTGCAACGATACGCAGACATCTGCAAACGCTATTTCCATGCAAGGAAGTGTCGCATTTACATTCATTTGAAGTGTAGACGAGGAATACATGACACTTCGCAAATCATATTATATCTTACCATGAAACATAGAAATGAGATGCGATATTGCGTTTTAAGAAGCATTAGAAATCTATTGCTACGGTACGTAGACATCTGCAAACGCTATTTCCTAGCAAGGAAGTGTCGCATTTACATTCATTTGAAGTGTAGACGAGGACTACATAACACTTCGCGAATCATATTCTATCTTACCATGAAACATAGAAATGAGATGCGATATCGCGTTTTAAGAAGCATTGGAACTCTATTGCTTCGATACGTAGACATCTGCAAACGCTATTTCCTTGCAAGGAAGTGTCGCATTTACATTCATTTGAAGTGTAGACGAGGAATACATAACACTTCGCAAATCATATTATATCTTACCATGAAACATAGAAATGAGATGCGATATCGCGTTTTAAGAAGCATTAGAACTCTATTGCTACGATACCTAGACATCTGCAAACGCTATTTCCTTGCAAGGAAGTGTCGCATTTACATTCATTTGAAGTGTAGACGAGTAATACATAACACTTCCCCAATCATATTATATCTTACCATGAAACATAGAAATGAGATGCGATATCGCGTTTTAAGAAGCATTTGAACTCTATTGCATCGATACGTAGACATCTGCAAACGCTATTTCCTTGCAAGGAAGTGTCCCATTTACATTCATTTGAAGTGTAGACGAGGAATACATAACACTTCGCAATGTATATTGTATCTTATCATGAAACATAGAAATGAGATGCAATATCTCGTTTTAAGAAGCATTTGAACTCTATTGCTACGATACCTAGACATCTGCAGACGCTATTTCCTAGCATGGAAGTGTCGCATTTACATTCATTTGAAGTGTAGACGAGGAATATATGACATTTCGCAAATCATATTATATATTAACATGAAACATAGAAATGAGATGCGATATCGCGTTTTAGGAAGCATTAGAACTCTATTGCTACGATACCTAGACATCTGCAAACGCTATTTCCTTGCAAGGACGTGTCGCATTTACGTTCATCTGAATCATAGACGAGGAATGCATAACACTTCGCAATGAATATTATATCTTACCATGAAACATAGAAATGAGATGCGATATCGCGTTTTAAGAAGCATTTGAACTCTATTGCATCGATACGTAGACATCTGCAAACGCTATTTCCTTGCAAGGAAGTGTCGCATTTACATTCATTTGAAGTGTAGACGAGGAATACATAACACTTCGCAATGTATATTGTATCTTATCATGAAACATAGATATGAGATGCAATATCTCGTTTTAAGAAGCATTTGAACTCCATTGCTACGATACCTAGACATCTGCAGACGCTATTTCCTAGCAAGGAAGTGTCGCATTTACATTCATTTGAAGTGTAGACTAGGAATACATGACACTTCGCAAATCATATTATATCTTACCATGAAACATAGATATGAGATGCAATAACTCGTTTTAAGAAGCATTAGAACTCTATTGCTACGATACCTAGACATCTGCAAACGCTATTTCCTTGCAAGGAAGTGTCGCATTTACATTCATTTGAAGTGTAGACGAGTAATACATAACACTTCCCCAATCATATTATATCTTACCATGAAACATAGAAATGAGATGCGATATCGCGTTTTAAGAAGCATTTGAACTCTATTGCATCGATACGTAGACATCTGCAAACGCTATTTCCTTGCAAGGAAGTGTCCCATTTACATTCATTTGAAGTGTAGACGAGGAATACATAACACTTCGCAATGTATATTGTATCTTATCATGAAACATAGAAATGAGATGCAATATCTCGTTTTAAGAAGCATTTGAACTCTATTGCTACGATACCTAGACATCTGCAGACGCTATTTCCTAGCATGGAAGTGTCGCATTTACATTCATTTGAAGTGTAGACGAGGAATATATGACACTTCGCAAATCATATTATATATTAACATGAAACATAGAAATGAGATGCGATATCGCGTTTTAGGAAGCATTAGAACTCTATTGCTACGATACCTAGACATCTGCAAACGCTATTTCCTTGCAAGGACGTGTCGCATTTACGTTCATTTGAATCATAGACGAGGAATGCATAACACTTCGCAATGAATATTATATCTTATCATGAAACATAAATATGAGATGCAATATCTCGTTTTAAGAAGCATTTGAACTCTATTGCTTCGATGCGTAGATATTCGCAAACGCTATTTCTTTGCAAGGAAGTGTCGCATTTACATTCATTTGAAGTGTAGACGAGGAATACATAACACTTCGCAAATCATATTATATCTTACCATGAAACATAGGAATGAGATGCGATATCGCGTTTTAAGAAGCATTAGAACTCTATTGCTACGATACCTAGAAATCTGCAAACGCTATTTCCTTGCAAGGAAGTGTCGCATTTACATTCATTTGAAGTGTAGACGAGTAATACATAACCCTTCCCCAATCATATTATATCTTACCATGAAACATAGAAATGAGATGCGATATCGCGTTTTAAGAAGCATTTGAACTCTATTGCATCGATACGTAGACATCTGCAAACGCTATTTCCTTGCAAGGAAGTGTCGCATTTACATTCATTTGAAGTGTAGACGAGGAATACATAACACTTCGCAATGTATATTGTATCTTATCATGAAACATAGATATGAGGTGCAATATCTCGTTTTAAGAAGCATTTGAACTCCATTGCTACGATACCTAGACATCTGCAGACGCTATTTCCTAGCAAGGAAGTGTCGCATTTACATTCATTTGAAGTGTAGACTAGGAATACATGACACTTCGCAAATCATATTATATCTTACCATGAAACATAGATATGAGATGCAATAACTCGTTTTAAGAAGCATTAGAACTCTATTGCTACGATACCTAGACATCTGCAAACGCTATTTCCTTGCAAGGAAGTGTCGCATTTACATTCATTTGAAGTGTAGACGAGTAATACATAACACTTCCCCAATCATACTATATCTTACCATGAAACATAGAAATGAGATGCGATATCGCGTTTTAAGAAGCATTTGAACTCTATTGCTTCGATACGTAGACATCTGCAAACGCTATTTCCTAGCAAGGAAGTGTCGCATTTACATTCATTTGAAGTGCAGGCGAGGAATACATAACACTTCGCAATGAATATTACATCTTGTCATGAAACATAGAAATGAGTTGCGATATCTTGTTCTAAGAAGCATTTGAACAATATTGCTTCGATACGTAGACATCTGCAAACGCTATTTCCTAGCAAGGAAGTGTCGCATTTTCATCCATTTGAATCGTAGACGAGGAATGCATAACACTTCGCAAATCATATTATATCATACCATGAAACATAGAAATGAGATGCGATATCGCGTTTTAAGAATCATAAGAACTCTATTGTTACGATACGTAGACATCTGCAAACGCTATTTCCTTGTAAGGAAGTGCCGCATTTACATTCATTTGAAGTGTAGACGAGGAATACATAACACTTCGCAAATCATATTATATCTCACCATGAAACATAGGAATGAGATTCGATATCGCTTTTATAGAAGCATTAGAACTCTATTGCAACGATACGCAGACATCTGCAAACGCTATTTCCATGCAAGGAAGTGTCGCATTTACATTCATTTGAAGTGTAGACGAGGACTACATAACACTTCGCGAATCATATTCTATCTTACCATGAAACATAGAAATGAGATGCGATATCGCGTTTTAAGAAGCATTGGAACTCTATTGCTTCGATACGTAGACATCTGCAAACGCTATTTCCTTGCAAGGAAGTGTCGCATTTACATTCATTTGAAGTGTAGACGAGTAATACATAACACTTCCCCAATCATATTATATCTTACCATGAAACATAGAAATGAGATGCGATATCGCGTTTTAAGAAGCATTTGAACTCTATTGCATCGATACGTAGACATCTGCAAACGCTATTTCCTTGCAAGGAAGTGTCCCATTTACATTCATTTGAAGTGTAGACGAGGAATACATAACACTTCGCAATGTATATTGTATCTTATCATGAAACATAGAAATGAGATGCAATATCTCGTTTTAAGAAGCATTTGAACTCTATTGCTACGATACCTAGACATCTGCAGACGCTATTTCCTAGCATGGAAGTGTCGCATTTACATTCATTTGAAGTGTAGACGAGGAATATATGACACTTCGCAAATCATATTATATATTAACATGAAACATAGAAATGAGATGCGATATCGCGTTTTAGGAAGCATTAGAACTCTATTGCTACGATACCTAGACATCTGCAGACGCTATTTCCTAGCAAGGAAGTGTCGCATTTTCATCCATTTGAATCGTAGACGAGGAATGCATAACACTTCGCAAATCATATTATATCATACCATGAAACATAGAAATGAGATGCGATATCGCGTTTTAAGAATCATAAGAACTCTATTGTTACGATACGTAGACATCTGCAAACGCTATTTCCTTGCAAGGAAGTGCCGCATTTACATTCATTTGAAGTGTAGACGAGGAATACATAACACTTCGCAAATCATATTATATCTCACCATGAAACATAGGAATGAGATTCGATATCGCTTTTATAGAAGCATTAGAACTCTATTGCTTCGATACGTAGACATCTGCAAACGCTATTTCCTAGCAAGGAAGTGTCGCATTTACATTCATTTGAAGTGTAGGCGAGGAATACATAACACTTCGCAATGAATATTACATCTTATCGTGAAACATAGAAATGAGTTGCGATATCTTGTTTTAAGAAGCATTTGAACACTATTGCTTCGATACGTAGACATCTGCAAACGCTATTTCCTAGCAAGGAAGTGTCGCATTTTCATCCATTTGAATCGTAGACGAGGAATGCATAACACTTCGCAATGAATATTATATCTTATCGTGAAACATAGAAATGAGGTGCGATATGTCGTTTTAAGAAGCATTAGAACTCTATCCCTACGATACGTAGACATCTGCAAACGCTATTTCCTTGCATGGAAGTGTCGCATTTACATTCATTTGAAGTGTAGACGAGGAATACATAACACTTCGCAAATCATATTATATCTTACCATGAAACATAGAAATGAGATGCGATATCGCGTTTTAAGAAGCATTAGAACTCTATTGCTACGATACCTAGACATCTGCAAACGCTATTTCCTTGCAAGGACGTGTCGCATTTACGTTCATCTGAATCATAGACGAGGAATGCATAACACATCGCAATGAATATTATATCTTACCATGAAACATAGAAATGAGATGCGATATCGCGTTTTAAGAAGCATTTGAACTCTATTGCATCGATACGTAGACATCTGCAAACGCTATTTCCTTGCAAGGAAGTGTCGCATTTACATTCATTTGAAGTGTAGACGAGGAATACATAACACTTCGCAATGTATATTGTATCTTATCATGAAACATAGATATGAGATGCAATATCTCGTTTTAAGAAGCATTTGAACTCCATTGCTACGATACCTAGACATCTGCAGACGCTATTTCCTAGCAAGGAAGTGTCGCATTTACATTCATTTGAAGTGTAGACTAGGAATACATGACACTTCGCAAATCATATTATATCTTACCATGAAACATAGATATGAGATGCAATAACTCGTTTTAAGAAGCATTAGAACTCTATTGCTACGATACCTAGACATCTGCAAACGCTATTTCCTTGCAAGGAAGTGTCGCATTTACATTCATTTGAAGTGTAGACGAGTAATACATAACACTTCCCCAATCATATTATATCTTACCATGAAACATAGAAATGAGATGCGATATCGCGTTTTAAGAAGCATTTGAACTCTATTGCATCGATACGTAGACATCTGCAAACGCTATTTCCTTGCAAGGAAGTGTCCCATTTACATTCATTTGAAGTGTAGACGAGGAATACATAACACTTCGCAATGTATATTGTATCTTATCATGAAACATAGAAATGAGATGCAATATCTCGTTTTAAGAAGCATTTGAACTCTATTGCTACGATACCTAGACATCTGCAGACGCTATTTCCTAGCATGGAAGTGTCGCATTTACATTCATTTGAAGTGTAGACGAGGAATATATGACACTTCGCAAATCATATTATATATTAACATGAAACATAGAAATGAGATGCGATATCGCGTTTTAGGAAGCATTAGAACTCTATTGCTACGATACCTAGACATCTGCAAACGCTATTTCCTTGCAAGGACGTGTCGCATTTACGTTCATTTGAATCATAGACGAGGAATGCATAACACTTCGCAATGAATATTATATCTTATCATGAAACATAAATATGAGATGCAATATCTCGTTTTAAGAAGCATTTGAACTCTATTGCTTCGATGCGTAGATATTCGCAAACGCTATTTCTTTGCAAGGAAGTGTCGCATTTACATTCATTTGAAGTGTAGACGAGGAATACATAACACTTCGCAAATCATATTATATCTTACCATGAAACATAGGAATGAGATGCGATATCGCGTTTTAAGAAGCATTAGAACTCTATTGCTACGATACCTAGAAATCTGCAAACGCTATTTCCTTGCAAGGAAGTGTCGCATTTACATTCATTTGAAGTGTAGACGAGTAATACATAACCCTTCCCCAATCATATTATATCTTACCATGAAACATAGAAATGAGATGCGATATCGCGTTTTAAGAAGCATTTGAACTCTATTGCATCGATACGTAGACATCTGCAAACGCTATTTCCTTGCAAGGAAGTGTCGCATTTACATTCATTTGAAGTGTAGACGAGGAATACATAACACTTCGCAATGTATATTGTATCTTATCATGAAACATAGATATGAGGTGCAATATCTCGTTTTAAGAAGCATTTGAACTCCATTGCTACGATACCTAGACATCTGCAGACGCTATTTCCTAGCAAGGAAGTGTCGCATTTACATTCATTTGAAGTGTAGACTAGGAATACATGACACTTCGCAAATCATATTATATCTTACCATGAAACATAGATATGAGATGCAATAACTCGTTTTAAGAAGCATTAGAACTCTATTGCTACGATACCTAGACATCTGCAAACGCTATTTCCTTGCAAGGAAGTGTCGCATTTACATTCATTTGAAGTGTAGACGAGTAATACATAACACTTCCCCAATCATATTATATCTTACCATGAAACATAGAAATGAGATGCGATATCGCGTTTTAAGAAGCATTTGAACTCTATTGCTTCGATACGTAGACATCTGCAAACGCTATTTCCTAGCAAGGAAGTGTCGCATTTACATTCATTTGAAGTGCAGGCGAGGAATACATAACACTTCGCAATGAATATTACATCTTGTCATGAAACATAGAAATGAGTTGCGATATCTTGTTCTAAGAAGCATTTGAACAATATTGCTTCGATACGTAGACATCTGCAAACGCTATTTCCTAGCAAGGAAGTGTCGCATTTTCATCCATTTGAATCGTAGACGAGGAATGCATAACACTTCGCAAATCATATTATATCATACCATGAAACATAGAAATGAGATGCGATATCGCGTTTTAAGAATCATAAGAACTCTATTGTTACGATACGTAGACATCGGCAAACGCTATTTCCTTGTAAGGAAGTGCCGCATTTACATTCATTTGAAGTGTAGACGAGGAATACATAACACTTCGCAAATCATATTATATCTCACCATGAAACATAGGAATGAGATTCGATATCGCTTTTATAGAAGCATTAGAACTCTATTGCAACGATACGCAGACATCTGCAAACGCTATTTCCATGCAAGGAAGTGTCGCATTTACATTCATTTGAAGTGTAGACGAGGACTACATAACACTTCGCGAATCATATTCTATCTTACCATGAAACATAGAAATGAGATGCGATATCGCGTTTTAAGAAGCATTGGAACTCTATTGCTTCGATACGTAGACATCTGCAAACGCTATTTCCTTGCAAGGAAGTGTCGCATTTACATTCATTTGAAGTGTAGACGAGTAATACATAACACTTCCCCAATCATATTATATCTTACCATGAAACATAGAAATGAGATGCGATATCGCGTTTTAAGAAGCATTTGAACTCTATTGCATCGATACGTAGACATCTGCAAACGCTATTTCCTTGCAAGGAAGTGTCCCATTTACATTCATTTGAAGTGTAGACGAGGAATACATAACACTTCGCAATGTATATTGTATCTTATCATGAAACATAGAAATGAGATGCAATATCTCGTTTTAAGAAGCATTTGAACTCTATTGCTACGATACCTAGACATCTGCAGACGCTATTTCCTAGCATGGAAGTGTCGCATTTACATTCATTTGAAGTGTAGACGAGGAATATATGACACTTCGCAAATCATATTATATATTAACATGAAACATAGAAATGAGATGCGATATCGCGTTTTAGGAAGCATTAGAACTCTATTGCTACGATACCTAGACATCTGCAGACGCTATTTCCTAGCAAGGAAGTGTCGCATTTTCATCCATTTGAATCGTAGACGAGGAATGCATAACACTTCGCAAATCATATTATATCATACCATGAAACATAGAAATGAGATGCGATATCGCGTTTTAAGAATCATAAGAACTCTATTGTTACGATACGTAGACATCTGCAAACGCTATTTCCTTGCAAGGAAGTGCCGCATTTACATTCATTTGAAGTGTAGACGAGGAATACATAACACTTCGCAAATCATATTATATCTCACCATGAAACATAGGAATGAGATTCGATATCGCTTTTATAGAAGCATTAGAACTCTATTGCTTCGATACGTAGACATCTGCAAACGCTATTTCCTAGCAAGGAAGTGTCGCATTTACATTCATTTGAAGTGTAGGCGAGGAATACATAACACTTCGCAATGAATATTACATCTTATCGTGAAACATAGAAATGAGTTGCGATATCTTGTTTTAAGAAGCATTTGAACACTATTGCTTCGATACGTAGACATCTGCAAACGCTATTTCCTAGCAAGGAAGTGTCGCATTTTCATCCATTTGAATCGTAGACGAGGAATGCATAACACTTCGCAATGAATATTATATCTTATCGTGAAACATAGAAATGAGGTGCGATATGTCGTTTTAAGAAGCATTAGAACTCTATCCCTACGATACGTAGACATCTGCAAACGCTATTTCCTTGCATGGAAGTGTCGCATTTACATTCATTTGAAGTGTAGAAGAGGAATACATAACACTTCGCAAATCATATTATATCTTACCATGAAACATAGATATCAGATGCGATATCGCGTTTTAAGAAGCATTGCAAATCTATTGCTACGACACGTAGACATCTGCAAACGCTATTTCCTAGCGAGGAAGTGTCTCATTCACATTCATTTGAAGTGTAGACGAGGAATACAAGACACTTCGCAAATCAAATTATATCTTACCATGAAACGTTGAAATGAGATACAATATAGCGTTCTAAGAATCATAAGAACTCTATTGTTACGATACGTAGACATCTGCAAACGCTATTTCCTAGCGAGGAAGTGTCTCATTCACATTCATTTGAAGTGTAGACGAGGAATACAAGACACTTCGCAAATCAAATTATATCTTACCATGAAACGTTGAAATGAGATACAATATAGCGTTCTAAGAATCATAAGAACTCTATTGTTACGATACGTAGACATCTGCAAACGCTATTTCCTTGCAAGGAAGTGCCGCATTTACATTCATTTGAAGTGTAGACGAGGAATACATAACACTTCGCAAATCATACTATATCTCACCATGAAACATAGAAATGAGATTCGATATCGCTTTTATAGAAGCATTAGAACTCTATTGCAACGATACGCAGACATCTGCAAACGCTATTTCCATGCAAGGAAGTGTCGCATTTACATTCATTTGAAGTGTAGACGAGGAATACATGACACTTCGCAAATCATATTATATCTTACCATGAAACATAGAAATGAGATGCGATATTGCGTTTTAAGAAGCATTAGAAATCTATTGCTACGGTACGTAGACATCTGCAAACGCTATTTCCTTGCAAGGAAGTGTCGCATTTACGTACTTTTGAAGTGAATGCGGGGTTTACATAACACTTCGCAATTAATATTATACCTTATCATGAAACATAGAAATGAGATGCGATATCGCGTTTTGAGAAGCATTAGAACTCTATCCCTACGATACGTAGACATCTGCAAACGCTATTTCCTTGCAAGGAAGTGTCGCATTTACATTCATTTGAAGTGTAGACGAGGAATACATAACACTTCGCAATGTATATTGTATCTTATCATGAAACATAGATATGAGATGCAATATCTCGTTTTAAGAAGCATTTGAACTCCATTGCTACGATACCTAGACATCTGCAGACGCTATTTCCTAGCAAGGAAGTGTCGCATTTACATTCATTTGAAGTGTAGACGAGGAATACATAACACTTCGCAATGTATATTGTATCTTATCATGAAACATAGATATGAGATGCAATATCTCGTTTTAAGAAGCATTTGAACTCCATTGCTACGATACCTAGACATCTGCAGACGCTATTTCCTAGCAAGGAAGTGTCGCATTTACATTCATTTGAAGTGTAGACTAGGAATACATGACACTTCGCAAATCATATTATATCTTACCATGAAACATAGATATGAGATGCAATAACTCGTTTTAAGAAGCATTTGAACTCTATTGCTACGATACCTAGACATCTGCAGACGCCATTTCCTAGCAAGGAAGTGTCGCATTTACATTCATTTGAGGTGTAGACGAGGAATACATGACACTTCGCAAATCATATTATATCTTACCATGAAACATAGAAATGAGATGCAATATCTCGTTTTAAGAAGCATTTGAACTCTACTGCTACGATACCTAGACATCTGCAGACGCTATTTCCTTGCAAGGAAGTGTCGTATTTACATTCTTTTGATGTGTATACGAGGAATACATAGCACTCCGCAAATCATAATATATCTTACCATGAAACATAGAAATGAGATGCGATATCGCGTTTTAAGAATCATAAGAACTCTATTGTTACGATACGTAGACATCTGCAATCGCTATTTCCTTGCAAGGAAGTGTCGCATTTACTTTCCTTTGAATCGTAGACGAGGAATACATAACACTTCCCCAATCATATTATATCTTACCATGAAACATAGAAATGAGATGCGATATCGCGTTTTAAGAAGCATTTGAACTCTATTGCATCGATACGTAGACATCTGCAAACGCTATTTCCTTGCAAGGAAGTGTCCCATTTACATTCATTTGAAGTGTAGACGAGGAATACATAACACTTCGCAAATCATATTATATCTTACCATGAAACATAGAAATGAGATGCGATATCTCGTTTTAAGAAGCATTAGAACACTATTGCTACGATAGGTAGACATTTGCAAACGCTATTTCCTTGCAAGGAAGTGTCGTATTTACATTCTTTTAATGTGTATACGAGGATACATAACACTTCCCCAATCATATTATATCTTACCATGAAACATAGAAATGAGATGCGATATCGCGTTTTAAGAATCATAAGAACTCTATTGTTACGATACGTAGACATCTGCAAACGCTATTTCCTTGCAAGGAAGTGCCGCATTTACATTCATTTGAAGTGTAGACGAGGAATACATAACACTTCGCAAATCATATTATATCTCACCATGAAACATAGAAATGAGATTCGATATCGCTTTTATAGAAGCATTAGAACTCTATTGCAACGATACGCAGACATCTGCAAACGCTATTTCCATGCAAGGAAGTGTCGCATTTACATTCATTTGAAGTGTAGACGAGGAATACATGACACTTCGCAAATCATATTATATCTTACCATGAAACATAGAAATGAGATGCGATATTGCGTTTTAAGAAGCATTAGAAATCTATTGCTACGGTACGTAGACATCTGCAAACGCTATTTCCTTGCAAGGAAGTGTCGCATTTACGTACTTTTGAAGTGAATGCGAGGTTTACATAACACTTCGCAATTAATATTATACCTTATCATGAAACATAGAAATGAGATGCGATATCGCGTTTTGAGAAGCATTAGAACTCTATCCCTACGATACGTAGACATCTGCAAACGCTATTTCCTTGCAAGGAAGTGTCGCATTTTCATTCTTCTGAAGAGAATACGAGGTATACATAACACTTTACAATGAATATTATATCCTATCATGCGACATAGAAATGAGATGCGATTACGCGTTTTAAGAATCATAAGTACTCTATTGCTACGATACGTAGACATCTGCAAACGCTATTTCCTTGCAAGGAAGAGTCGCATTTACATTCATTTGGAGTGTAGACGAGGAATACATAACACTTCGCAAATCATATTATATCTTACCATGAAACATAGAAATGAGATGCGATATCGCGTTTTAAGAAGTATTAGAACACTACTGCTAAGATAGGTAGACATTTGCAAACGCTATTTCCTTGCAAGGAAGTGTCGCATTTACATTCATTTGAAGTGTAGACGAGGAATACATAACACTTCTCCAATCATATTATATCTTACCATGAAACATAGAAATGAGATGCGATATCGCGTTTTAAGAAGCATTAGAACTCTATTGCTACGATAGGTAGACATCTGCAAACGCTATTTCCTAGCAAGGAAGTGTCGCATTTACATTCATTTGAAGTGTAGACGAGGACTACATAACACTTCGCGAATCATATTCTATCTTACCATGAAACATAGAAATGAGATGCGATATCGCGTTTTAAGAAGCATTAGAACTCTATTGCAACGATACGCAGACATCTGCAAACGCTATTTCCATGCAAGGAAGTGTCGCATTTACATTCATTTGAAGTGTAGACGAGGAATACATGACACTTCGCAAATCATATTATATCTTACCATGAAACATAGAAATGAGATGCGATATTGCGTTTTAAGAAGCATTAGAAATCTATTGCTACGGTACGTAGACATCTGCAAACGCTATTTCCTAGCAAGGAAGTGACGCATTTACATTCATTTGAAGTGTAGACGAGGACTACATAACACTTCGCGAATCATATTCTATCTTACCATGAAACATAGAAATGAGATGCGATATCGCGTTTTAAGAAGCATTGGAACTCTATTGCTTCGATACGTAGATATCTGCAAACGCTATTTCCTTGCAAGGAAGTGTCGCATTTACATTCATTTGAAGTGTAGACGAGGAATACATAACACTTCGCAAATCATATTATATCTTACCATGAAACATAGAAATGAGATGCGATATCGCGTTTTAAGAAGCATTAGAACTCTATTGCTACGATACCTAGACATCTGCAAACGCTATTTCCTTGCAAGGAAGTGTCGCATTTACATTCATTTGAAGTGTAGACGAGTAATACATAACACTTCCCCAATCATATTATATCTTACCATGAAACATAGAAATGAGATGCGATATCGCGTTTTAAGAAGCATTTGAACTCTATTGCATCGATACGTAGACATCTGCAAACGCTATTTCCTTGCAAGGAAGTGTCCCATTTACATTCATTTGAAGTGTAGACGAGGAATACATAACACTTCGCAATGTATATTGTATCTTATCATGAAACATAGAAATGAGATGCAATATCTCGTTTTAAGAAGCATTTGAACTCTATTGCTACGATACCTAGACATCTGCAGACGCTATTTCCTAGCATGGAAGTGTCGCATTTACATTCATTTGAAGTGTAGACGAGGAATATATGACACTTCGCAAATCATATTATATATTAACATGAAACATAGAAATGAGATGCGATATCGCGTTTTAGGAAGCATTAGAACTCTATTGCTACGATACCTAGACATCTGCAAACGCTATTTCCTTGCAAGGACGTGTCGCATTTACGTTCATCTGAATCATAGACGAGGAATGCATAACACTTCGCAATGAATATTATATCTTATCATGAAACATAAATATGAGATGCAATATCTCGTTTTAAGAAGCATTTGAAATCTATTGCTTCGATGCGTAGATATTTGCAAACGCTATTTCTTTGCAAGGAAGTGTCGCATTTACATTCATTTGAAGTGTAGACGAGGAATACATAACACTTCCCAAATCATATTATATCTTACCATGAAACATAGGAATGAGATGCGATATCGCGTTTTAAGAAGCATTAGAACTCTATTGCTACGATACCTAGAAATCTGCAAACGCTATTTCCTTGCAAGGAAGTGTCGCATTTACATTCATTTGAAGTGTAGACGAGTAATACATAACCCTTCCCCAATCATATTATATCTTACCATGAAACATAGAAATGAGATGCGATATCGCGTTTTAAGAAGCATTTGAACTCTATTGCATCGATACGTAGACATCTGCAAACGCTATTTCCTTGCAAGGAAGTGTCGCATTTACATTCATTTGAAGTGTAGACGAGGAATACATAACACTTCGCAATGTATATTGTATCTTATCATGAAACATAGATATGAGATGCAATATCTCGTTTTAAGAAGCATTTGAACTCCATTGCTACGATACCTAGACATCTGCAGACGCTATTTCCTAGCAAGGAAGTGTCGCATTTACATTCATTTGAAGTGTAGACTAGGAATACATGACACTTCGCAAATCATATTATATCTTACCATGAAACATAGATATGAGATGCAATAACTCGTTTTAAGAAGCATTAGAACTCTATTGCTACGATACCTAGACATCTGCAAACGCTATTTCCTTGCAAGGAAGTGTCGCATTTACATTCATTTGAAGTGTAGACGAGTAATACATAACACTTCCCCAATCATATTATATCTTACCATGAAACATAGAAATGAGATGCGATATCGCGTTTTAAGAAGCATTTGAACTCTATTGCATCGATACGTAGACATCTGCAAACGCTATTTCCTTGCAAGGAAGTGTCCCATTTACATTCATTTGAAGTGTAGACGAGGAATACATAACACTTCGCAATGTATATTGTATCTTATCATGAAACATAGAAATGAGATGCAATATCTCGTTTTAAGAAGCATTTGAACTCTATTGCTACGATACCTAGACATCTGCAGACGCTATTTCCTAGCATGGAAGTGTCGCATTTACATTCATTTGAAGTGTAGACGAGGAATATATGACACTTCGCAAATCATATTATATATTAACATGAAACATAGAAATGAGATGCGATATCGCGTTTTAGGAAGCATTAGAACTCTATTGCTACGATACCTAGACATCTGCAAACGCTATTTCCTTGCAAGGACGTGTCGCATTTACGTTCATTTGAATCATAGACGAGGAATGCATAACACTTCGCAATGAATATTATATCTTATCATGAAACATAAATATGAGATGCAATATCTCGTTTTAAGAAGCATTTGAACTCTATTGCTTCGATGCGTAGATATTTGCAAACGCTATTTCTTTGCAAGGAAGTGTCGCATTTACATTCATTTGAAGTGTAGACGAGGAATACATAACACTTCGCAAATCATATTATATCTTACCATGAAACATAGGAATGAGATGCGATATCGCGTTTTAAGAAGCATTAGAACTCTATTGCTACGATACCTAGAAATCTGCAAACGCTATTTCCTTGCAAGGAAGTGTCGCATTTACATTCATTTGAAGTGTAGACGAGTAATACATAACCCTTCCCCAATCATATTATATCTTACCATGAAACATAGAAATGAGATGCGATATCGCGTTTTAAGAAGCATTTGAACTCTATTGCATCGATACGTAGACATCTGCAAACGCTATTTCCTTGCAAGGAAGTGTCGCATTTACATTCATTTGAAGTGTAGACGAGGAATACATAACACTTCGCAATGTATATTGTATCTTATCATGAAACATAGATATGAGGTGCAATATCTCGTTTTAAGAAGCATTTGAACTCCATTGCTACGATACCTAGACATCTGCAGACGCTATTTCCTAGCAAGGAAGTGTCGCATTTACATTCATTGGAAGTGTAGACTAGGAATACATGACACTTCGCAAATCATATTATATCTTACCATGAAACATAGATATGAGATGCAATAACTCGTTTTAAGAAGCATTAGAACTCTATTGCTACGATACCTAGACATCTGCAAACGCTATTTCCTTGCAAGGAAGTGTCGCATTTACATTCATTTGAAGTGTAGACGAGTAATACATAACACTTCCCCAATCATATTATATCTTACCATGAAACATAGAAATGAGATGCGATATCGCGTTTTAAGAAGCATTTGAACTCTATTGCATCGATACGTAGACATCTGCAAACGCTATTTCCTTGCAAGGAAGTGTCCCATTTACATTCATTTGAAGTGTAGACGAGGAATACATAACACTTCGCAATGTATATTGTATCTTATCATGAAACATAGAAATGAGATGCAATATCTCGTTTTAAGAAGCATTTGAACTCTATTGCTACGATACCTAGACATCTGCAGACGCTATTTCCTAGCATGGAAGTGTCGCATTTACATTCATTTGAAGTGTAGACGAGGAATATATGACACTTCGCAAATCATATTATATATTAACATGAAACATAGAAATGAGATGCGATATCGCGTTTTAGGAAGCATTAGAACTCTATTGCTACGATACCTAGACATCTGCAAACGCTATTTCCTTGCAAGGACGTGTCGCATTTACGTTCATTTGAATCATAGACGAGGAATGCATAACACTTCGCAATGAATATTATATCTTATCATGAAACATAAATATGAGATGCAATATCTCGTTTTAAGAAGCATTTGAACTCTATTGCTTCGATGCGTAGATATTTGCAAACGCTATTTCTTTGCAAGGAAGTGTCGCATTTACATTCATTTGAAGTGTAGACGAGGAATACATAACACTTCGCAAATCATATTATATCTTACCATGAAACATAGGAATGAGATGCGATATCGCGTTTTAAGAAGCATTAGAACTCTATTGCTACGATACCTAGAAATCTGAAAACGCTATTTCCTTGCAAGGAAGTGTCGCATTTACATTCATTTGAAGTGTAGACGAGTAATACATAACCCTTCCCCAATCATATTATATCTTACCATGAAACATAGAAATGAGATGCGATATCGCGTTTTAAGAAGCATTTGAACTCTATTGCATCGATACGTAGACATCTGCAAACGCTATTTCCTTGCAAGGAAGTGTCGCATTTACATTCATTTGAAGTGTAGACGAGGAATACATAACACTTCGCAATGTATATTGTATCTTATCATGAAACATAGATATGAGGTGCAATATCTCGTTTTAAGAAGCATTTGAACTCCATTGCTACGATACCTAGACATCTGCAGACGCTATTTCCTAGCAAGGAAGTGTCGCATTTACATTCATTTGAAGTGTAGACTAGGAATACATGACACTTCGCAAATCATATTATATCTTACCATGAAACATAGATATGAGATGCAATAACTCGTTTTAAGAAGCATTAGAACTCTATTGCTACGATACCTAGACATCTGCAAACGCTATTTCCTTGCAAGGAAGTGTCGCACTTACATTCATTTGAAGTGTAGACGAGTAATACATAACACTTCCCCAATCATATTATATCTTACCATGAAACATAGAAATGAGATGCGATATCGCGTTTTAAGAAGCATTTGAACTCTATTGCTTCGATACGTAGACATCTGCAAACGCTATTTCCTAGCAAGGAAGTGTCGCATTTACATTCATTTGAAGTGCAGGCGAGGAATACATAACACTTCGCAATGAATATTACATCTTGTCATGAAACATAGAAATGAGTTGCGATATCTTGTTCTAAGAAGCATTTGAACAATATTGCTTCGATACGTAGACATCTGCAAACGCTATTTCCTAGCAAGGAAGTGTGGCATTTTCATCCATTTGAATCGTAGACGAGGAATGCATAACACTTCGCAAATCATATTATATCATACCATGAAACATAGAAATGAGATGCGATATCGCGTTTTAAGAATCATAAGAACTCTATTGTTACGATACGTAGACATCTGCAAACGCTATTTCCTTGCAAGGAAGTGCCGCATTTACATTCATTTGAAGTGTAGACGAGGAATACATAACACTTCGCAAATCATATTATATCTCACCATGAAACATAGGAATGAGATTCGATATCGCTTTTATAGAAGCATTAGAACTCTATTGCAACGATACGCAGACATCTGCAAACGCTATTTCCATGCAAGGAAGTGTCGCATTTACATTCATTTGAAGTGTAGACGAGGACTACATAACACTTCGCGAATCATATTCTATCTTACCATGAAACATAGAAATGAGATGCGATATCGCGTTTTAAGAAGCATTGGAACTCTATTGCTTCGATACGTAGACATCTGCAAACGCTATTTCCTTGCAAGGAAGTGTCGCATTTACATTCATTTGAAGTGTAGACGAGTAATACATAACACTTCCCCAATCATATTATATCTTACCATGAAACATAGAAATGAGATGCGATATCGCGTTTTAAGAAGCATTTGAACTCTATTGCATCGATACGTAGACATCTGCAAACGCTATTTCCTTGCAAGGAAGTGTCCCATTTACATTCATTTGAAGTGTAGACGAGGAATACATAACACTTCGCAATGTATATTGTATCTTATCATGAAACATAGAAATGAGATGCAATATCTCGTTTTAAGAAGCATTTGAACTCTATTGCTACGATACCTAGACATCTGCAGACGCTATTTCCTAGCATGGAAGTGTCGCATTTACATTCATTTGAAGTGTAGACGAGGAATATATGACACTTCGCAAATCATATTATATATTAACATGAAACATAGAAATGAGATGCGATATCGCGTTTTAGGAAGCATTAGAACTCTATTGCTACGATACCTAGACATCTGCAAACGCTATTTCCTTGCAAGGACGTGTCGCATTTACGTTCATTTGAATCATAGACGAGGAATGCATAACACTTCGCAATGAATATTATATCTTATCATGAAACATAAATATGAGATGCAATATCTCGTTTTAAGAAGCATTTGAAATCTATTGCTTCGATGCGTAGATATTTGCAAACGCTATTTCTTTGCAAGGAAGTGTCGCATTTACATTCATTTGAAGTGTAGACGAGGAATACATAACACTTCGCAAATCATATTATATCTTACCATGAAACATAGGAATGAGATGCGATATCGCGTTTTAAGAAGCATTAGAACTCTATTGCTACGATACCTAGAAATCTGCAAACGCTATTTCCTTGCAAGGAAGTGTCGCATTTACATTCATTTGAAGTGTAGACGAGTAATACATAACCCTTCCCCAATCATATTATATCTTACCATGAAACATAGAAATGAGATGCGATATCGCGTTTTAAGAAGCATTTGAACTCTATTGCATCGATACGTAGACATCTGCAAACGCTATTTCCTTGCAAGGAAGTGTCGCATTTACATTCATTTGAAGTGTAGACGAGGAATACATAACACTTCGCAATGTATATTGTATCTTATCATGAAACATAGATATGAGATGCAATATCTCGTTTTAAGAAGCATTTGAACTCCATTGCTACGATACCTAGACATCTGCAGACGCTATTTCCTAGCAAGGAAGTGTCGCATTTACATTCATTTGAAGTGTAGACTAGGAATACATGACACTTCGCAAATCATATTATATCTTACCATGAAACATAGATATGAGATGCAATAACTCGTTTTAAGAAACATTAGAACTCTATTGCTACGATACCTAGACATCTGCAAACGCTATTTCCTTGCAAGGAAGTGTCGCATTTACATTCATTTGAAGTGTAGACGAGTAATACATAACACTTCCCCAATCATATTATATCTTACCATGAAACATAGAAATGAGATGCGATATCGCGTTTTAAGAAGCATTTGAACTCTATTGCATCGATACGTAGACATCTGCAAACGCTATTTCCTTGCAAGGAAGTGTCCCATTTACATTCATTTGAAGTGTAGACGAGGAATACATAACACTTCGCAATGTATATTGTATCTTATCATGAAACATAGAAATGAGATGCAATATCTCGTTTTAAGAAGCATTTGAACTCTATTGCTACGATACCTAGACATCTGCAGACGCTATTTCCTAGCAAGGAAGTGTCGCATTTACATTCATTTCAAGTGTAGACTAGGAATACATGACACTTCGCAAATCATTTTATATCTTACCATGAAACATAGATATGAGATGCAATAACTCGTTTTAAGAAGCATTAGAACTCTATTGCTACGATACCTAGACATCTGCAAACGCTATTTCCTTGCAAGGAAGTGTCGCATTTACATTCATTTGAAGTGTAGACGAGTAATACATAACACTTCCCCAATCATATTATATCTTACCATGAAACATAGAAATGAGATGCGATATCGCGTTTTAAGAAGCATTTGAACTCTATTGCATCGATACGTAGACATCTGCAAACGCTATTTCCTTGCAAGGAAGTGTCCCATTTACATTCATTTGAAGTGTAGACGAGGAATACATAACACTTCGCAATGTATATTGTATCTTATCATGAAACATAGAAATAAGATGCAATATCTCGTATTAAGAAGCATTTGAACTCTATTGCTACGATACCTAGACATCTGCAGACGCTATTTCCTAGCATGGAAGTGTCGCATTTACATTCATTTGAAGTGTAGACGAGGAATATATGACACTTCGCAAATCATATTATATATTAACATGAAACATAGAAATGAGATGCGATATCGCGTTTTAGGAAGCATTAGAACTCTATTGCTACGATACCTAGACATCTGCAAACGCTATTTCCTTGCAAGGACGTGTCGCATTTACGTTCATTTGAATCATAGACGAGGAATGCATAACACTTCGCAATGAATATTATATCTTATCATGAATCATAAATATGAGATGCAATATCTCGTTTTAAGAAGCATTTGAACTCTATTGCTTCGATGCGTAGATATTTGCAAACGCTATTTCTTTGCAAGGAAGTGTCGCATTTACATTCATTTGAAGTGTAGACGAGGAATACATAACACTTCGCAAATCATATTATATCTTACCATGAAACATAGGAATGAGATGCGATATCGCGTTTTAAGAAGCATTAGAACTCTATTGCTACGATACCTAGAAATCTGCAAACGCTATTTCCTTGCAAGGAAGTGTCGCATTTACATTCATTTGAAGTGTAGACGAGTAATACATAACCCTTCCCCAATCATATTATATCTTACCATGAAACATAGAAATGAGATGCGATATCGCGTTTTAAGAAGCATTTGAACTCTATTGCATCGATACGTAGACATCTGCAAACGCTATTTCCTTGCAAGGAAGTGTCGCATTTACATTCATTTGAAGTGTAGACGAGGAATACATAACACTTCGCAATGTATATTGTATCTTATCATGAAACATAGATATGAGATGCAATATCTCGTTTTAAGAAGCATTTGAACTCCATTGCTACGATACCTAGACATCTGCAGACGCTATTTCCTAGCAAGGAAGTGTCGCATTTACATTCATTTGAAGTGTAGACTAGGAATACATGACACTTCGCAAATCATATTATATCTTACCATGAAACATAGATATGAGATGCAATAACTCGTTTTAAGAAGCATTAGAACTCTATTGCTACGATACCTAGACATCTGCAAACGCTATTTCCTTGCAAGGAAGTGTCGCATTTACATTCATTTGAAGTGTAGACGAGTAATACATAACACTTCCCCAATCATATTATATCTTACCATGAAACATAGAAATGAGATGCGATATCGCGTTTTAAGAAGCATTTGAACTCTATTGCTTCGATACGTAGACATCTGCAAACGCTATTTCCTAGCAAGGAAGTGTCGCATTTACATTCATTTGAAGTGCAGGCGAGGAATACATAACACTTCGCAATGAATATTACATCTTGTCATGAAACATAGAAATGAGTTGCGATATCTTGTTCTAAGAAGCATTTGAACAATATTGCTTCGATACGTAGACATCTGCAAACGCTATTTCCTAGCAAGGAAGTGTCGCATTTTCATCCATTTGAATCGTAGACGAGGAATGCATAACACTTCGCAAATCATATTATATCTCACCATGAAACATAGGAATGAGATTCGATATCGCTTTTATAGAAGCATTAGAACTCTATTGCAACGATACGCAGACATCTGCAAACGCTATTTCCATGCAAGGAAGTGTCGCATTTACATTCATTTGAAGTGTAGACGAGGAATACATGACACTTCGCAAATCATATTATATCTTACCATGAAACATAGAAATGAGATGCGATATTGCGTTTTAAGAAGCATTAGAAATCTATTGCTACGGTACGTAGACATCTGCAAACGCTATTTCCTTGCAAGGAAGTGTCGCATTTACGTACTTTTGAAGTGAATGCGAGGTTTACATAACACTTCGCAATTAATATTATACCTTATCATGAAACATAGAAATGAGATGCGATATCGCGTTTTGAGAAGCATTAGAACTCTATCCCTACGATACGTAGACATCTGCAAACGCTATTTCCTTGCAAGGAAGTGTCGCATTTTCATTCTTCTGAAGAGAATACGAGGTATACATAACACTTTACAATGAATATTATATCCTATCATGCGACATAGAAATGAGATGCGATTACGCGTTTTAAGAATCATAAGAACTCTATTGCTACGATACGTAGACATCTGCAAACGCTATTTCCTTGCAAGGAAGAGTAGCATTTACATTCATTTGGAGTGTAGACGAGGAATACATAACACTTCGCAAATCATATTATATCTTACCATGAAACATAGAAATGAGATGCGATATCGCGTTTTAAGAAGTATTAGAACACTATTGCTAAGATAGGTAGACATTTGCAAACGCTATTTCCTAGCAAGGAAGTGTCGCATTTACATTCATTTGAAGTGTAGACGAGGACTACATAACACTTCGCGAATCATATTCTATCTTACCATGAAACATAGAAATGAGATGCGATATCGCGTTTTAAGAAGCATTAGAACTCCATTGCAACGATACGCAGACATCTGCAAACGCTATTTCCATGCAAGGAAGTGTCGCATTTACATTCATTTGAAGTGTAGACGAGGAATACATGACACTTCGCAAATCATATTATATCTTACCATGAAACATAGAAATGAGATGCGATATTGCGTTTTAAGAAGCATTAGAAATCTATTGCTACGGTACGTAGACATCTGCAAACGCTATTTCCTAGCAAGGAAGTGTCGCATTTACATTCATTTGAAGTGTAGACGAGGAATACATGACACTTCGCAAATCATATTATATCTTACCATGAAACATAGAAATGAGATGCGATATCGCGTTTTAAGAAGTATTAGAACACTATTGCTAAGATAGGTAGACATTTGCAAACGCTATTTCCTTGCAAGGAAGTGTCGCATTTACATTCATTTGAAGTGTAGACGAGGAATACATAACACTTCTCCAATCATATTATATCTTACCATGAAACATAGAAATGAGATGCGATATCGCGTTTTAAGAAGCATTAGAACTCTATTGCTACGATACCTAGACATCTGCAAACGCTATTTCCTTGCAAGGAAGTGTCGCATTTACATTCATTTGAAGTGTAGACGAGTAATACATAACACTTCCCCAATCATATTATATCTTACCATGAAACATAGAAATGAGATGCGATATCGCGTTTTAAGAAGCATTTGAGCTCTATTGCATCGATACGTAGACATCTGCAAACGCTATTTCCTTGCAAGGAAGTGTCCCATTTACATTCATTTGAAGTGTAGACGAGGAATACATAACACTTCGCAATGTATATTGTATCTTATCATGAAACATAGAAATGAGATGCAATATCTCGTTTTAAGAAGCATTTGAACTCTATTGCTACGATACCTAGACATCTGCAGACGCTATTTCCTAGCATGGAAGTGTCGCATTTACATTCATTTGAAGTGTAGACGAGGAATATATGACACTTCGCAAATCATATTATATATTAACATGAAACATAGAAATGAGATGCGATATCGCGTTTTAGGAAGCATTAGAACTCTATTGCTACGATACCTAGACATCTGCAAACGCTATTTCCTTGCAAGGACGTGTCGCATTTACGTTCATTTGAATCATAGACGAGGAATGCATAACACTTCGCAATGAATATTATATCTTATCATGAAACATAAATATGAGATGCAATATCTCGTTTTAAGAAGCATTTGAACTCTATTGCTTCGATGCGTAGATATTTGCAAACGCTATTTCTTTGCAAGGAAGTGTCGCATTTACATTCATTTGAAGTGTAGACGAGGAATACATAACACTTCGCAAATCATATTATATCTTACCATGAAACATAGAAATGTGATGCGATATCGCGTTTTAAGAAGCATTAGAACTCTATTGGTACGATACCTAGACATCTGCAAACGCTATTTCCTTGCAAGGAAGTGTCGCATTTACATTCATTTGAAGCGTAGACGAGTAATACATAACACTTCCCCAATCATATTATATCTTACCATGAAACATAGAAATGAGATGCGATATCGCGTTTTAAGAAGCATTTGAACTCTATTGCATCGATACGTAGACATCTGCAAACGCTATTTCCTTGCAAGGAAGTGTCCCATTTACATTCATTTGAAGTGTAGACGAGGAATACATAACACTTCGCAAATCATATTATATCTTGCCATGAAACATAGAAATGAGATGCGATATCTCGTTTTAAGAAGCATTAGTACACTATTGCTACGATAGGTAGACATTTGCAAACGCTATTTCCTTGCAAGGAAGTGTCGTATTTACATTCTTTTGATGTGTATACGAGGATACATAACACTTCCCCAATCATATTATATCTTACCATGAAACATAGAAATGAGATGCGATATCGCGTTTTAAGAATCATAAGAACTCTATTGTTACGATACGTAGACATCTGCAAATGCTATTTCCTTGCAAGGAAGTGCCGCATTTACATTCATTTGAAGTGTAGACGAGGAATACATAACACTTCGCAAATCATATTATATCTCACCATGAAACATAGAAATGAGATTCGATATCGCTTTTATAGAAGCATTAGAACTCTATTGCAACGATACGCAGACATCTGCAAGCGCTATTTCCATGCAAGGAAGTGTCGCATTTACATTCATTTGAAGTGTAGACGAGGAATACATGACACTTCGCAAATCATATTATATCTTACCATGAAACATAGAAATGAGATGCGATATCGCGTTTTAGAAGCATTAGAACTCTATTGCTACGATACCTAGACATCTGCAAACGCTATTTCCTTGCAAGGAAGTGTCGCATTTACATTCATTTGAAGTGTAGACGAGTAATACATAACACTTCCCCAATCATATTATATCTTACCATGAAACATAGAAATGAGTTGCGATATCGCGTTTTAAGAAGCATTTGAACTCTATTGCATCGATACGTAGATATCTGCAAACGCTATTTCCTTGCAAGGAAGAGTCCCATTTACATTCATTTGAAGTGTAGACGAGGAATACATAACACTTCGCAATGTATATTGTATCTTATCATGAAACATAGAAATGAGATGCAATATCTCGTTTTAAGAAGCATTTGAACTCTATTGCTACGATACCTAGACATCTGCAGACGCTATTTCCTAGCATGGAAGTGTCGCATTTACATTCATTTGAAGTGTAGACGAGGAATACATAACACTTCGCAAATCATATTATATCTTACCGTGAAACATAGAAATGAGATGCGATATCGCGTTTTAAGAAGTATTAGAACACTATTGCTAAGATAGGTAGACATTTGCAAACGCTATTTCCTTGCAAGGAAGTGTCGCATTTACATTCATTTGAAGTGTAGACGAGGAATACATAACACTTCTCCAATCATATTATATCTTACCATGAAACATAGAAATGAGATGCGATATCGCGTTTTAAGAAGCATTAGAACTCTATTGCTACGATAGGTAGACATCTGCAAACGCTATTTCCTTGCAAGGAAGTGTCGCATTTACATTCATTTGAAGTGTAGACGAGGAATACATAACACTTCGCGAATCATATTCTATCTTACCATGAAACATAGAAATGAGATGCGATATCGCGTTTCAAGAAGCATTAGAACTCTATTGCTACGATACGTAGACATCTGCAAACGCTATTTCCTTGCAAGGAAGTGTCGCATTTACATTCATTTGAAGTGTAGACGAGGAATACATGACACTTCGCAAATCATATTATATCTTACCATGAAACATAGAAATGAGATGCGATATTGCGTTTTAAGAAGCATTAGAAATCTATTGCTACGGTACGTAGACATCTGCAAACGCTATTTCCTAGCAAGGAAGTGTCGCATTTACATTCATTTGAAGTGTAGACGAGGACTACATAACACTTCGCGAATCATATTCTATCTTACCATGAAACATAGAAATGAGATGCGATATCGCGTTTTAAGAAGCATTGGAACTCTATTGCTTCGATACGTAGACATCTGCAAACGCTATTTCCTAGCAAGGAAGTGTCGCATTTACATTCATTTGAAGTGTAGACGAGGAATACATGACACTTCGCAAATCATATTATATCTTACCATGAAACATAGAAATGAGATGCGATATCGCGTTTTAAGAAGTATTAGAACACTATTGCTAAGATAGGTAGACATTTGCAAACGCTATTTCCTTGCAAGGAAGTGTCGCATTTACATTCATTTGAAGTGTAGACGAGGAATACATAACACTTCTCCAATCATATTATATCTTACCATGAAACATAGAAATGAGATGCGATATCGCGTTTTAAGAAGCATTAGAACTCTATTGCTACGATACCTAGACATCTGCAAACGCTATTTCCTTGCAAGGAAGTGTCGCATTTACATTCATTTGAAGTGTAGACGAGTAATACATAACACTTCCCCAATCATATTATATCTTACCATGAAACATAGAAATGAGATGCGATATCGCGTTTTAAGAAGCATTTGAGCTCTATTGCATCGATACGTAGACATCTGCAAACGCTATTTCCTTGCAAGGAAGTGTCCCATTTACATTCATTTGAAGTGTAGACGAGGAATACATAACACTTCGCAATGTATATTGTATCTTATCATGAAACATAGAAATGAGATGCAATATCTCGTTTTAAGAAGCATTTGAACTCTATTGCTACGATACCTAGACATCTGCAGACGCTATTTCCTAGCATGGAAGTGTCGCATTTACATTCATTTGAAGTGTAGACGAGGAATATATGACACTTCGCAAATCATATTATATATTAACATGAAACATAGAAATGAGATGCGATATCGCGTTTTAGGAAGCACTAGAACCCTATTGCTACGATACCTAGACATCTGCAAACGCTATTTCCTTGCAAGGACGTGTCGCATTTACGTTCATTTGAATCATAGACGAGGAATGCATAACACTTCGCAATGAATATTATATCTTATCATGAAACATAAATATGAGATGCAATATCTCGTTTTAAGAAGCATTTGAACTCTATTGCTTCGATGCGTAGATATTTGCAAACGCTATTTCTTTGCAAGGAAGTGTCGCATTTACATTCATTTGAAGTGTAGACGAGGAATACATAACACTTCGCAAATCATATTATATCTTACCATGAAACATAGAAATGAGATGCGATATCGCGTTTTAAGAAGCATTAGAACTCTATTGGTACGATACCTAGACATCTGCAAACGCTATTTCCTTGCAAGGAAGTGTCGCATTTACATTCATTTGAAGCGTAGACGAGTAATACATAACACTTCCCCAATCATATTATATCTTACCATGAAACATAGAAATGAGATGCGATATCGCGTTTTAAGAAGCATTTGAACTCTATTGCATCGATACGTAGACATCTGCAAACGCTATTTCCTTGCAAGGAAGTGTCCCATTTACATTCATTTGAAGTGTAGACGAGGAATACATAACACTTCGCAAATCATATTATATCTTGCCATGAAACATAGAAATGAGATGCGATATCTCGTTTTAAGAAGCATTAGTACACTATTGCTACGATAGGTAGACATTTGCAAACGCTATTTCCTTGCAAGGAAGTGTCGTATTTACATTCTTTTGATGTGTATACGAGGATACATAACACTTCCCCAATCATATTATATCTTACCATGAAACATAGAAATGAGATGCGATATCGCGTTTTAAGAATCATAAGAACTCTATTGTTACGATACGTAGACATCTGCAAATGCTATTTCCTTGCAAGGAAGTGCCGCATTTACATTCATTTGAAGTGTAGACGAGGAATACATAACACTTCGCAAATCATATTATATCTCACCATGAAACATAGAAATGAGATTCGATATCGCTTTTATAGAAGCATTAGAACTCTATTGCAACGATACGCAGACATCTGCAAACGCTATTTCCATGCAAGGAAGTGTCGCATTTACATTCATTTGAAGTGTAGACGAGGAATACATGACACTTCGCAAATCATATTATATCTTACCATGAAACATAGAAATGAGATGCGATATCGCGTTTAAGAAGCATTAGAACTCTATTGCTACGATACCTAGACATCTGCAAACGCTATTTCCTTGCAAGGAAGTGTCGCATTTACATTCATTTGAAGTGTAGACGAGTAATACATAACACTTCCCCAATCATATTATATCTTACCATGAAACATAGAAATGAGATGCGATATCGCGTTTTAAGAAGCATTTGAACTCTATTGCATCGATACGTAGATATCTGCAAACGCTATTTCCTTGCAAGGAAGTGTCCCATTTACATTCATTTGAAGTGTAGACGAGGAATACATAACACTTCGCAATGTATATTGTATCTTATCATGAAACATAGAAATGAGATGCAATATCTCGTTTTAAGAAGCATTTGAACTCTATTGCTACGATACCTAGACATCTGCAGACGCTATTTCCTAGCATGGAAGTGTCGCATTTACATTCATTTGAAGTGTAGACGAGGAATACATAACACTTCGCAAATCATATTATATCTTACCGTGAAACATAGAAATGAGATGCGATATCGCGTTTTAAGAAGTATTAGAACACTATTGCTAAGATAGGTAGACATTTGCAAACGCTATTTCCTTGCAAGGAAGTGTCGCATTTACATTCATTTGAAGTGTAGACGAGGAATACATAACACTTCTCCAATCATATTATATCTTACCATGAAACATAGAAATGAGATGCGATATCGCGTTTTAAGAAGCATTAGAACTCTATTGCTACGATAGGTAGACATCTGCAAACGCTATTTCCTTGCAAGGAAGTGTCGCATTTACATTCATTTGAAGTGTAGACGAGGAATACATAACACTTCGCGAATCATATTCTATCTTACCATGAAACATAGAAATGAGATTGCGATATCGCGTTTCAAGAAGCATTAGAACTCTATTGCTACGATACGTAGACATCTGCAAACGCTATTTCCTTGCAAGGAAGTGTCGCATTTACATTCATTTGAAGTGTAGACGAGGAATACATGACACTTCGCAAATCATATTATATCTTACCATGAAACATAGAAATGAGATGCGATATTGCGTTTTAAGAAGCATTAGAAATCTATTGCTACGGTACGTAGACATCTGCAAACGCTATTTCCTAGCAAGGAAGTGTCGCATTTACATTCATTTGAAGTGTAGACGAGGACTACATAACACTTCGCGAATCATATTCTATCTTACCATGAAACATAGAAATGAGATGCGATATCGCGTTTTAAGAAGCATTGGAACTCTATTGCTTCGATACGTAGACATCTGCAAACGCTATTTCCTTGCAAGGAAGTGTCGCATTTACATTCATTTGAAGTGTAGACGAGGAATACATAACACTTCGCAAATCATATTCTATCTTACCATGAAACATAGAAATGAGATGCGATATCGCGTTTTAAGAAGCATTAGAACTCTATTGCAACGATACGCAGACATCTGCAAACGCTATTTCCATGCAAGGAAGTGTCGCATTTACATTCATTTGAAGTGTAGACGAGGAATACATGACACTTCGCAAATCATATTATATCTTACCATGAAACATAGAAATGAGATGCGATATTGCGTTTTAAGAAGCATTAGAAATCTATTGCTACGGTACGTAGACATCTGCAAACGCTATTTCCTAGCAAGGAAGTGTCGCATTTACATTCATTTGAAGTGTAGACGAGGACTACATAACACTTCGCAAATCATATTATATATTAACATGAAACATAGAAATGAGATGCGATATCGCGTTATAGGAAGCATTAGAAATCTATTGCTACGATACCTAGACATCTGCAAACGCTATTTCCTTGCAAGGAAGTGTCGCATTTACATTCATTTGAAGTGTAGACGAGGAATACATAACACTTCGCAAATCATATTATATCTTACCATGAAACATAGAAATGAGATGCGATATCTCGTTTTAAGAAGCATTAGAACACTATTGCTACGATAGGTAGACATTTGCAAACGCTATTTCCTTGCAAGGAAGTGTCGTATTTTCATTCTTTTGATGTGTATACGAGGATACATAACACTTCCCCAATCATATTATATCTTACCATGAAACATAGAAATGAGGTGCGATATCGCGTTTTAGGAAGCATTAGAACTCTATTGCTACGATAGGAAGACATCTGCAAACGCTATTTCCTAGCAAGGAAGTGTCGCATTTACATTCATTTGAAGTGTAGACGAGGACTACATAACACTTCGCGAATCATATTCTATCTTACCATGAAACATAGAAATGAGATGCGATATCGCGTTTTAAGAAGCATTAGAACTCTATTGCAACGATACGCAGACATCTGCAAACGCTATTTCCATGCAAGGAAGTGTCGCATTTACATTCATTTGAAGTGTAGACGAGGAATACATGACACTTCGCAAATCATATTATATCTTACCATGAAACGTAGAAATGAGATGCGATATTGCGTTTTAAGAAGCATTAGAAATCTATTGCTACGGTACGTAGACATCTGCAAACGCTATTTCCTAGCAAGGAAGTGTCGCATTTACATTCATTTGAAGTGTAGACGAGGACTACATAACACTTCGCGAATCATATTCTATCTTACCATGAAACATAGAAATGAGATGCGATATCGCGTTTTAAGAAGCATTGGAACTCTATTGCTTCGATACGTAGACATCTGCAAACGCTATTTCCTTGCAAGGAAGTGTCGCATTTACATTCATTTGAAGTGTAGACGAGGAATACAAAACACTTCGCAAATCATATTATATCTTACCATGAAACATAGAAATGAGATGCGATATCGCGTTTTAAGAATCATAAGAACTCTATTGTTACGATACGTAGACATCTGCAAACGCTATTTCCTTGCAAGGAAGTGCCGCATTTACATTCATTTGAAGTGTAGACGAGGAATACATAACACTTCGCAAATCATATTATATCTTACCGTGAAACATAGAAATGAGATGCAATATCGCGTTTTAAGAAGTATTAGAACACTATTGCTAAGATAGGTAGACATTTGCAAACGCTATTTCCTTGCAAGGAAGTGTCGCATTTACATTCATTTGAAGTGTAGACGAGGAATACATAACACTTCTCCAATCATATTATATCTTACCATGAAACATAGAAATGAGATGCGATATCGCGTTTTAAGAAGCATTAGAACTCTATTGCTACGATACCTAGACATCTGCAAACGCTATTTCCTTGCAAGGAAGTGTCGCATTTACATTCATTTGACGTGTAGACGAGTAATACATAACACTTCCCCAATCATATTATATCTTACCATGAAACATAGAAATGAGATGCGATATCGCGTTTTAAGAAGCATTTGAACTCTATTGCATCGATAGGTAGACATCTGCAAGCGCTATTTCCTAGCAAGGAAGTGTCGCATTTACATTCATTTGAAGTGTAGACGAGGACTACATAACACTTCGCGAATCATATTCTATCTTACCATGAAACATAGAAATGAGATGCGATATCGCGTTTTAAGAAGCATTAGAACTCTTTTGCAACGATACGCAGACATCTGCAAACGCTATTTCCATGCAAGGAAGTGTCGCATTTACATTCATTTGAAGTGTAGACGAGGAATACATGACACTTCGCAAATCATATTATATCTTACCATGAAACATAGAAATGAGATGCGATATTGCGTTTTAAGAAGCATTAGAAATCTATTGCTACGGTACGTAGACATCTGCAAACGCTATTTCCTTGCAAGGAAGTGTCGCATTTACGTACTTTTGAAGTGAATGCGAGGTTTACATAACACTTCGCAATTAATATTATACCTTATCATGAAACATAGAAATGAGATGCGATATCGCGGTTTGAGAAGCATTAGAACTCTATCCCTACGTTACGTAGACATCTGCAAACGCTATTTCCTTGCAAGGAAGTGTCGCATTTACCTTCTTCTGAAGAGAATACGAGGTATACATAACACTTTACAATGAATATTATATCCTATCATGCGACATAGAAATGAGATGCGATTACGCGTTTTAAGAATCATAAGAACTCTATTGCTACGATACGTAGACATCTGCAAACGCCATTTCCTTGCAAGGAAGAGTCGCATTTACATTCATTTGAAGTGTAGACGAGGAATACATAACACTTCGCAATGAATATTACATCTTATCATGAAACATAGAAGTGAGATGCGATATCACGTTCTAAGAAGCATTAGAACCCCATCCCTACGATACGTAGACATCTGCAAACGCTATTTCCTAGCAAGAATGTGTCGTATTTACATTCATTTGAAGTGTAGACGAGGACCACATAACACTTCGCAATGAGTATAACATCTTATCATGAAACATAGAAATGAGATGCGATATCGCGTTTTAAGAATCATAAGAACTCTATTGCTACGATACGTAGACATCTGCAAACGCTATTTCCTTGCAAGGAAGTGTCGCATTTACATTCATTTGAAGTGTAGACGAGTAATACATGACACTTCGCAAATCATATTTTATCTTACCATGAAACATAGAAATGAGATGCGATATCGCGCTTTAAGAAGCATTAGAACTCTATTGCTACGATCCCTAGTCATCTGCAGACGCTATTTCCTAGCAGGGAAGTGTGGCATTTACATTCATTTGAAGTGTAGACGGGGAATACATGACACTTCGCAAATCTTATTATATCTTACCATGAAACATAGAAATGTGATGCGATTTCGCGTTTTAAGAAGCATTGGAAATCTATTGCTACGATACGTAGATATCTGCAAACGCTATATCGTAGCGAGGAAGTGCCGCATTCACATTCATTTGAAGTGTGGACGAGGAATACATAACACTTCGCAAATCATATTATATCTTACCATGAAACACAGAAATGAGATGCGATATCGCGTTTTAAGAATCATAAGAACTCTATTGCTACGATACGTAGACATCTCCAAACGCTATTTCCTTGCAAGGAAGTGTCGCATTTACATTCATTTGAAGTGTAGACGAGGAATACATAACACTTCGCAAATCATATTATACCTTACCATGAAACATATAAATGAGATGCGATATCGCGTTTTATGAATCATAAGAACTCTATCCCTACGATACGTAGACATCTGCAAACGCTATTTCCTTGCAAGGAAGTGTCGCATTTACATTCATTTGAAGTGTAGAAGAGGAATACATGACACTTCGCAAATCATATTATATCTTACCATGAAACATAGAAATGAGATGCGATATCGCTTTTTATGAATCATAAGAACTCTTTTGCTACGATACGTAGACATCTGCAAACGCTATTTCCTTCCAAGGAAGTGTCGCATTTACATTTATTTGAAGTGTAGACGAGTAATACATAACACTTCCCCAATCATATTATATCTTACCATGAAACATAGAAATGAGATGCGATATCGCGTTTTAAGAAGCATTGGAAATCTATTGCTACGATACATAGACATTTGCAAACGCTATATCCTAGCGAGGAAGTGTCGCATTTACATTCATTTGAAGTGTAGACGAGAAATACATAACACTTCGCAAATCATATTATATCTTACCATGAAACATAGAAATGAGATGCGATATCGCGTTTTAAGAATCATTAGAACACTATTGCTACGATAGGTAGACATTTGCAAACGCTATTTCCTTGCAAGGAAGTGTCGCATTTACATTCATTTGAAGTGTAGACGAGGAATACATAACACTTCGCAAATCATATTATATCTTACCATGAAACATAGAAATGAGGTGCGATACCGCGTCTTAATAAGCATTTGAACTCTATTGCTTCGATACGTAGACATCTGCAAACGCTATTTCCTTGCAAGGAAGTGTCGCATTTACATTCATTTGAAGTGTAGACGAGGAATACATAACACTTCGCAAATCATATTATATCTTACCATGAAACATAGAAATGAGATGCTATATCGCGTTTTAAGAAGTATTAGAACACTATTGCTAAGATAGGTAGACATTTGCAAACTCTATTTCCTTGCAAGGAAGTGTCGCATTTACATTCATTTGATGTGTAGAACAGGAATACATAACACTTCGCAAATCATATTATATCTTACCATGAAACATGGAAATGAGATGCGATACCGCGTTTTAAGAAGCATTAGAACTTTATTGCTACGATAGGTAGACATCTGCAAACGCTATTTCCTAGCAAGGAAGTGTCGCAATTACATTCATTTGAAGTGTAGACGAGGACTGCATAACACTTCTCGAATCATATTCTATCTTACCATGAAACATAGAAATGAGATGCGATATCGCGTTTAAAGAAGTATTAGAACACCATTGCTAAGATAGGTAGACATTTGCAAACTCTATTTCCTTGCCAGGAAGTGTCGCATTTACATTCATTTGAAGTGTAGAACAGGAATACATAACACTTCGCAAATCATATTATATCTTACCATGAAACATGGAAATGAGATGCGATATCGCGTTTTAAAAGCATTAGAAATCTATTGCTACGATACGTAGACATCTGCAAACGCTATTTCCTTGCAAGGAAGAGTCGCATTTACATTCATTTGATGTGTAGACGAAGAATACATAACACTTCGCAAATCATATTATATCTTACCATGAAACACAGAAATGAGATTTGATGTCGCGTTTTAAGAATCATAAGAACTCTATTGCTACGATACGTAGACATCTCCAAACGCTATTTCCTTGCAAGGAAGTGTCGCATTTACATTCATTTGAAGTGTAGACGAGTAATACATAACACTTCGCAAATCATATTATACCTTACCATGAAACATAGAAATGAGATGCAATATCGCGTTTTAAGAATCATAAGAACTCTATTGCTACGATACGTAGATATCTGCAAACGCCACTTCCTTGCAAGGAAGTGTCGCATTTACATTCATTTGATGTGTAGACGAGGAATACATAACACATCGCAAATCATATTATATCTTACCATGAAACATAGAAATGAGGTGCGATATCGCGTCTTAAGAAGCATTTGAACTCTATTGCTTCGATACGTAGACATCTGCAAACGCTATTTCCTTGCAAGGAAGTTTCGCATTTACATTCATTTGAAGTGTAGACGAGGAATACATAACACTTCGCAATTCATATTATATCTTACCATGAAACATAGAAATCAGATGCGATATCGCGTTTTAAGAAGCATTGGAAATCTATTGCTAGGATACGTAGACATCTGCAAACGCTATTTCCTTGCAAGGAAGTGTCGCATTTACATTCATTTGAAGTGTAGACGAGGAATACATAACACTTCCCCAATCATATTATATCTTACCATGAAACATGGAAATGAGATGCGATATCGCGTTTTAGGAAGCATTAGAACTCTATTGCTTCGATACGTAGACATCTGCAAACGCTATTTCCTAGCAAGGAAGTGTCGCATTTACATTCATTTGAAGTGTCGGCGAGGAATACATAACACTTCGCAATGAATATTACATCTTATCATGAAACATAGAAATGAGATGCGATATCTTGTTATAAGAAGCATTTGAACACTATTGCTTCGATACGTAGACATCTGCAAACGCTATTTCCTAGCAAGGAAGTGTCGCATTTACATGCATTTGAATCGTAGACGAGGAATGCATAACACTTCGCAATGAATATTATATCTTATCATGAAACATAGAAATGAGGTGCGATATGTCGTTTTAAGAAGCATTAGAACTCTATCCCTACGCTACGTAGACATCTGCAAACGCTATTTCCTTGCAAGGAAGTGTCGCATTTACATTCATTTGAAGTGTGGACGAAGAATACATTACACTTCGCAAATCATATTATATCTTACCATGAAACATAGAAACGAGATGCGATATCGCGTTCTAAGAAGCATTAGAACTCTATTGCTAGGATACCTACACATCTGCAGACGCTATTTCCTAGCACGGTAGTGTCGCATTTACATTCATTTGAAGTGTATTCGTGGAATACATGACTCTTCGCAAATCATATTATATCTTACCATGAAACATAGAAATGAGATGCGATATAGCGTTTTAAGAAGCATTAGAAATCTATTGCTACGATACGTAGATATCTGCAAACGCCATTTCCTAGCGAGGAAGAATCGCATTCACATTCATTTGAAGTGTAGACGAGGAATACATAACACTTCGCATATCATATTATACCTTACAATGAAACATAGAAATGAGATGCGATATCGCGTTCTAAGAATCACAAGAACTCTATTGCTGTGATACGTAGACATCTGCAAACGCTATTTCCTTGCAAGGAAGTGTCGCATTTACATTCATTTGAATCGTAGACGAGAAATGCATAACTCTTCGCAATGAATATTATATCTTATCATGAAACATAGAAATCAGATGCGATATCTCGTTTTAAGAAGCATTTGAACTCTATTGCTTCAATACGTAGACATCTGCAAACGCTATTTCCTAGCAAGGAAGTGTCGCATTTACATTCATTTGAAGTGTAGGCGAGGAAAACATAACACTTCGCAATGAATATTACATCTTATCATGAAACATAGAAATGAGTTGCGATATCTTGTTTTAAGAGGCATTTGAACACTATTGCTTCGATACGTAGACATCTGCAAACGCTATTTCCTAGCAAGGAAGTGTCGCATTTTCATCCATTTGAATCGTAGACGAGGAATGCATAACACTTCGCAATGAATATTATATCTTATCATGAAACATAGAAATGAGGTGCGATATGTCGTTCTAAGAAGCATTAGAACTCTATCCCTACGATACGTAGACATCTGCAAACGCTATTTCCTTGCAAGGAAGAGTCGCATTTACATTCATTTGAAGTGTAGCCGAAGAATACATGACACTTCGCAAATCATATTATATCTTACCATGAAACATAGAAATGAGATGCGATATCGCGTTTTAAGAAGCATTAGAACTCTATTGCTACGATACCTATACATCTGCAGACGCTATTTCCTAGCAAGGTAGTGTCGCATTTACATCCATTTGAATCGTAGACGAAGACTACATAACACTTCGCAAATCATATTATATCTTACCATGAAACATAGAAATGTGATGCGATATCGCGTTTTAAGAATCATAAGAACTCTATTGCTAGGATACGTAGACATCTGCAAACGCTATTTCCTAGCAAGGAAGTGTCGCATTTTCATCCATTTGAATCGTAGACGAGGAATGCATAACACTTCGTAATGAATATTATATCTTATCATGAAACATAGAAATGAGATGCGATATCGCGTTTTAGGAATCATAAGAACTCTATTGCTACAATACGTAGACATCTGCAGACGCTATTTCCTAGCAGGGAAGTGTGGCATTTACATTCATTTGAAGTGTAGACGGGGAATACATGACACTTCGCAAATCATATTATATCTTACCATGAAACATAGACATGAGATGCGATATCGCGTTTTAAGAAGCATTAGAACTCTATTGCTACGATACCTAGACATCTGCAAACGCTATTTCCTAGCAAGGAAGTGTCGCAATTACATTCATTTGAAGTGTAGACGAGGACTACATAACACTTCGCAAATCATATTATATCTTACCATGAAACATAGAAATCAGATGCGATATCGCGTTTTAAGAAGCATTGGAAATCTATTGCTACGATACGTAGACATCTGCAAACGCTATTTCTTAGCGAGGAAGTGTCGCATTCACATTCATTTGAAGTGTGGACGAGGAGTACATAACAGTTTGCAAATCATATTATATCTTACCATGAAACATAGAAATGAGTTGCAATATCGCATTTTAAGAAGCATTAGAAATCTATTGCTACGATACGTAGACATCTGCAAACGCCATTTCCTAGCGAGGAAGAGTCGCATTCACATTCATTTGAAGTGCAGACGAGGAATACATAACACTTCGCATATCATATTATATCTCACCATGAAACATAGAAATGAGATGCGATGTCGCGTTCTAAGAATCACAAGAACTCTATTGCTGTGATACGTAGACATCTGCAAACGCTATTTCCTTGCAAGGAAGTGTCGCATTTACATTCATTTGAATCGTAGACGAGGAATGCATAACACTTCGCAATGAATATTATATCTTACCATGAAACATGGAAATGAGATGCGATATCGCGTTTTAGGAAGCATTAGAACTCTATTGCTACGATACCTAGTCATCTGCAGACGCTATTTCCTAGCAGGGAAGTGTGGCATTTACATTCATTTGAAGTGTAGACGAGGAATGCATAACACATCGCAATAAATATTATATCTTATCATGAAACATAAAAATGAGATGCGATATCTCGTTTTAAGAAGCATTAGAACTCTATCCCTACGATACGTGGACATCTGCAAACGCTATTTCCTTGCAAGGAAGTGTCGCATCTACATTCATTTGAAGTGTAGAAGAGGAATACATAACACTTCGCAAATCATATTATATCTTACCATGAAACATGGAAATGAGATGCGATACCGCGTTTTAAGAAGCATTAGAACTCTATTGCTACGATAGGTAGACATCTGCAAACGCTATTTCCTAGCAAGGAAGTGTCGCATTTACATTCATTTGATGTGTAAACGAGGACTACGTAACTCTTCTCGAATCATATTCTATCTTACCATGAAACATAGAAATGAGATGCGATATCGAGTTCTAAGAATCATAAGAACTCTATTGCTACGATACGTAGACATCTGCAAACGCTATTTCCTTGCAAGGAAGTGTCGCATTTATATTCATTTGAAGTGTAGACGAGGAATACATGACACTTCGCAAATCATATTATATCTTACCATGAAACATAGAAATCAGATGCGATATCGCGTTTTAAGAAGCATTGGAAATCTATTGCTACGATACGTAGACATCTGCAAACGCTATTTCCCAGCAAGGAAGTGTCGCAATTACATTCATTTGAAGTGTAGACGTGGACTACATAACACTTCGCAAATCATATTATATCTTACCATGAAACATAGAAATGAGATGCGATATCGCGTTTTAAGAATCATAAGAACTCTATTGCTAGGATACGTAGACATCTGCAAACGCTATTTCCTTGCAAGGAAGTGTCGCATTTACATTCATTTGAAGTGTAGACGAGGAATGCATAACACATCGCAATAAATATTATATCTTATCATGAAACATAAAAATGAGATGCGATATCTCGTTTTAAGAAGCATTAGAACTCTATCCCTACGATACGTGGACATCTGCAAACGCTATTTCCTTGCAAGGAAGTGTCGCATCTACATTCATTTGAAGTGTAGAAGAGGAATACATAACACTTCGCAAATCATATTATATCTTACCATGAAACATGGAAATGAGATGCGATACCGCGTTTTAAGAAGCATTAGAACTCTATTGCTACGATAGGTAGACATCTGCAAACGCTATTTCCTAGCAAGGAAGTGTCGCATTTACATTCATTTGATGTGTAAACGAGGACTACGTAACTCTTCTCGAATCATATTCTATCTTACCATGAAACATAGAAATGAGATGCGATATCGAGTTCTAAGAATCATAAGAACTCTATTGCTTCGATACGTAGACATCTGCAAACGCTATTTCCTAGCAAGGAAGTGTCGCATTTACATTCATTTGAAGTGTCGGCGAGGAATACATAACACTTCGCAATGAATATTACATCTTATCATGAAACATAGAAATGAGATGCGATATCTTGTTATAAGAAGCATTTGTACACTATTGCTTCGATACGTAGACATCTGCAAACGCTATTTCCTAGCAAGGAAGTGTCGCATTTACATGCATTTGAATCGTAGACGAGGAATGCATAACACTTCGCAATGAATATTATATCTTATCATGAAACATAGAAATGAGGTGCGATATGTCGTTTTAAGAAGCATTAGAACTCTATCCCTACGCTACGTAGACATCTGCAAACGCTATTTCCTTGCAAGGAAGTGTCGCATTTACATTCATTTGAAGTGTGGACGAAGAATACATTACACTTCGCAAATCATATTATATCTTACCATGAAACATAGAAACGAGATGCGATATCGCGTTCTAAGAAGCATTAGAACTCTATTGCTAGGATACCTACACATCTGCAGACGCTATTTCCTAGCAAGGTAGTGTCGCATTTACATTCATTTGAAGTGTAGTCGTGGAATACATGACTCTTCGCAAATCATATTATATCTTACCATGAAACATAGAAATGAGATGCGATATAGCGTTTTAAGAAGCATTAGAAATCTATTGCTACGATACGTAGATATCTGCAAACGCCATTTCCTAGCGAGGAAGAATCGCATTCACATTCATTTGAAGTGTAGACGAGGAATACATAACACTTCGCATATCATATTATACCTTACAATGAAACATAGAAATGAGATGCGATATCGCGTTCTAAGAATCACAAGAACTCTATTGCTGTGATACGTAGACATCTGCAAACGCTATTTCCTTGCAAGGAAGTGTCGCATTTACATTCATTTGAATCGTAGACGAGAAATGCATAACTCTTCGCAATGAATATTATATCTTATCATGAAACATAGAAATCAGATGCGATATCTCGTTTTAAGAAGCATTTGAACTCTATTGCTTCAATACGTAGACATATGCAAACGCTATTTCCTAGCAAGGAAGTGTCGCATTTACATTCATTTGAAGTGTAGGCGAGGAAAACATAACACTTCGCAATGAATATTACATCTTATCATGAAACATAGAAATGAGTTGCGATATCTTGTTTTAAGAGGCATTTGAACACTATTGCTTCGATACGTAGACATCTGCAAACGCTATTTCCTAGCAAGGAAGTGTCGCATTTTCATCCATTTGAATCGTAGACGAGGAATGCATAACACTTCGCAATGAATATTATATCTTATCATGAAACATAGAAATGAGGTGCGATATGTCGTTCTAAGAAGCATTAGAACTCTATCCCTACGATACGTAGACATCTGCAAACGCTATTTCCTTGCAAGGAAGAGTCGCATTTACATTCATTTGAAGTGTAGCCGAAGAATACATGACACTTCGCAAATCATATTATATCTTACCATGAAACATAGAAATGAGATGCGATATCGCGTTTTAAGAAGCATTAGAACTCTATTGCTACGATACCTATACATCTGCAGGCGCTATTTCCTAGCAAGGTAGTGTCGCATTTACATCCATTTGAATCGTAGACGAAGACTACATAACACTTCGCAAATCATATTATATCTTACCATGAAACATAGAAATGTGATGCGATATCGCGTTTTAAGAATCATAAGAACTCTATTGCTAGGATACGTAGACATCTGCAAACGCTATTTCCTAGCAAGGAAGTGTCGCATTTTCATCCATTTGAATCGTAGACGAGGAATGCATAACACTTCGTAATGAATATTATATCTTATCATGAAACATAGAAATGAGATGCGATATCGCGTTTTAGGAATCATAAGAACTCTATTGCTACAATACGTAGACATCTGCAGACGCTATTTCCTAGCAGGGAAGTGTGGCATTTACATTCATTTGAAGTGTAGACGGGGAATACATGACACTTCGCAAATCATATTATATCTTACCATGAAACATAGACATGAGATGCGATATCGCGTTTTAAGAAGCATTAGAACTCTATTGCTACGATACCTAGACATCTGCAAACGCTATTTCCTAGCAAGGAAGTGTCGCAATTACATTCATTTGAAGTGTAGACGAAGACTACATAACACTTCGCAAATCATATTATATCTTACCATGAAACATAGAAATCAGATGCGATATCGCGTTTTAAGAAGCATTGGAAATCTATTGCTACGATACGTAGACATCTGCAAACGCTATTTCTTAGCGAGGAAGTGTCGCATTCACATTCATTTGAAGTGTGGACGAGGAGTACATAACAGTTTGCAAATCATATTATATCTTACCATGAAACATAGAAATGAGTTGCGATATCGCATTTTAAGAAGCATTAGAAATCTATTGCTACGATACGTAGACATCTGCAAACGCCATTTCCTAGCGAGGAAGAGTCGCATTCACATTCATTTGAAGTGCAGACGAGGAATACATAACACTTCGCATATCATATTATATCTCACCATGAAACATAGAAATGAGATGCGATATCGCGTTCTAAGAATCACAAGAACTCTATTGCTGTGATACGTAGACATCTGCAAACGCTATTTCCTTGCAAGGAAGTGTCGCATTTACATTCATTTGAATCGTAGACGAGGAATGCATAACACTTCGCAATGAATATTATATATTATCATGAAACATAGATATGAGATGCAATGTCTCGTTTTAAGAAGCATTTGAACTCTATTGCTTCGATACGTAGACATCTGCAAACGCTATTTCCTAGCAAGGAAGTGTCGCATTTACATTCATTTGAATCGTAGACGAGGAATGCATAACACTTCGCAATGAATATTATATCTTATCATGAAACATAGATATGAGATGCAATATCTCGTTTTAAGAAGCATTTCAACTCTATTGCTTCGATACGTAGACATCTGCAAACGCTATTTCCTTGCAAGGAAGTGTCGCATTTAAATTCATTTGAAGTGTAGACGAGGAATACATGATACTTCGCAAATCATATTATATCTTACCATGAAACATAGGAATGAGATGCGATATCGCGTTTTAAGAAGCATTAGAACCCTATTGCTACGATACCTAGTCGTCTGCAGACGCTATTTCCTAGCAGGGAAGTGTGGCATTTACATTCATTTGAAGTGTAGACGAGGAATACATGACACTTCGCAAATCATACTATATCTTACCATGAAACATAGAAATCAGATGCGATATCGCGTTTTAAGAAGCATTGGAAATCTATTGCTACGATACGTAGACATCTGCAAACGCTATTTCCTAGCAAGGAAGTGTCGCATTTACATTCATTTGAAGTGTAGGCGAGGAATACATAACACTTCGCAATGAATATTACATCTTATCATGAAACATAGAAATGAGTTGCGATATCTTGTTTTAAGAGGCATTTGAACACTATTGCTTCGATACGTAGACATCTGCAAACGCTATTTCCTTGCAAGGAAGATTCGCATTTACATTCATTTGAAGTGTAGCCGAAGAATACATGACACTTCGCAAATCATATTATATCTTACCATGAAACATAGAAATGAGATGCGATATCGCGTTTTAAGAAGCATTAGAACTCTATTGCTACGATACCTATACATCTGCAGACGCTATTTCCTAGCAAGGAAGTGTCGCATTTACATTCATTTGAATCGTAGACGAGGAATGCATAACACTTCGCAATGAATATTATATCTTATCATGAAACATAGATATGAGATGCAATGTCTCGTTTTAAGAAGCAATTGAACTCTATTGCTTCGATACGTAGACATCTGCAAACGCTATTTCCTAGCAAGGAAGTGTCGCATTTACATTCATTTGAAGTGTAGGCGAGGAATACATAACACTTCGCAATGAATATTACATCTTGTCATGAAACATAGAAATGAGTTGCGATATCTTGTTTTAAGAAGCATTTGTACACTATTGCTTCGATACGTAGACATCTGCAAACGCTATTTCCTAGCAAGGAAGTGTCGCATTTTCATCCATTTGAATCGTAGACGAGGACTACATAACACTTCGCAAATCATATTATATCTTACCATGAAACATAGGAATGAGATGCGATATCCCGTTTTAAGAAGCATTAGAACCCTATTGCTACGATACCTAGTCATCTGCAGACGCTATTTCCTAGCAGGGAAGTGTGGCATTTACATTCATTTGAAGTGTAGACGAGGAATACATGACACTTCGCAAATCATATTATATCTTACCATGAAACATAGAAATCAGATGCGATATCGCGTTTCAAGAAGCATTGGAAATCTATTGCTACGATACGTAGACATCTGCAAACGCCATTTCCTAGCGAGGAAGAGTCGCATTCACATTCATTTGAAGTGTAGACGAGGAATACATAACACTTCGCATATCATATTATACCTTACAGTGAAACATAGAAATGAGATGCGATATCGCGTTCTAAGAATCACAAGAACTCTATTGCTGTGATACGTAGACATCTGCAAACGCTATTTCCTTGCAAGGAAGTGCCGCATTTACTTTCATTTGAATCGTAGACGAGAAATGCATAACACTTCGCAATGAATATTATATCTTATCATGAAACATAGATATGAGATGCAATATCTCGTTTTAAGAAGCATTTGAACTCTATTGCTTCAATACGTAGACATCTGCAAACGCTATTTCCTAGCAAGGAAGTGTCGCATTTACATTCATTTGAAGTGTAGGCGAGGAATACATAACACTTCGCAATGAATATTACATCTTATCATGAAACATAGAAATGAGTTGCGATATCTTGTTTTAAGAGGCATTTGAACACTATTGCTTCGATACGTAGACATCTGCAAACGCTATTTCCTAGCAAGGAAGTATCGCATTTTCATCCATCTGAATCGTAGACGAGGAATGCATAACACTTCGCAATGAATATTATATCTTATCATGAAACATAGAAATGAGGTGCGATATGTCGTTTTAAGAAGCATTAGAACTCTATCCCTACGATACGTAGACATCTGCAAACGCTATTTCCTTGCAAGGAAGAGTCGCATTTACATTCATTTGAAGTGTAGCCGAAGAATACATGACACTTCGCAAATCATATTATATCTTACCATGAAACATAGAAATGAGATGCGATATCGCGTTTTAAGAAGCATTAGAACTCTATTGCTACGATACCTATACATCTGCAGACGCTATTTCCTAGCAAGGTAGTGTCGCATTTACATTCATTTGAAGTGTAGTCGTGGAATACATGACACTTCGCAAATCATATTATATCTTACCATGAAACATAGAAATGAGTTGCGATATCGCTTTTTAAGAAGCATTAGAAATCTATTGCTACGATACGTAGACATCTGCAAACGCCATTTCCTAGCGAGGAAGAGTCGCATTCACATTCATTTGAAGTGTAGACGAGGAATACATAACACTTCGCATATCATATTATATCTTACCATGAAACATAGAAATGAGATGCGATATCGCGTTTTAAGAAGCATTAGAACTCTATGGCTACGATAGGTAGACATCTGCAAACGCTATTTCCTTGCAAGGAAGTGTCGTATTTACATTGATTTGAAGTGTAGACGAGGAATACATAACACTTCGCAAATCATATTATATCTTGCCATGAAACATAGAAAGGAGATGCGATATCGCGTTTTAAGAAGCATTAGAACTCTATTGCTTCGATACGTAGACATCTGCAAACGCTGTTTCCTTGCAAGGATGTGTCGCATTTACATTCATTTGAAGTGTAGACGAGGAATACATGACACTTCGCAAATCATATTATATCTTACCATGAAACATAGAAATGAGATGCGATATCGCGTTCTAAGAAGCATTAGAAATCCATTGCTGCGATACGTAGACATCTGCAAACGCTATTTCCTTGCAAGGAAGTGTTGCATTTACTTTCATTTGAATCGTAGACGAGGAATGTATAACACTTCGCAATGTATATTATATCTTATCATGAAACATAGATATGAGATGCAATATCTCGTTTTAAGATGCATTTGAACTCTAATGCTTCGATACGTAGACATCTGCAAACGCTATTTCCCTGCAAGGAAGTGTCGCATTTACCTACATTTGAAGTGTAGACGAGGTATACATAACACTTCGCAAATCATGTTATATCTTATCATGTAACATAGATATGAGATGCAATATCTCGTTTTAAGAAGCATTTGAACTCTATTGCTTCGATACGTAGACATCTGCAAACGCTATTTCCCTGCATGGAAGTGTCGCATTTACATTCATTTGTGGTGTAGACGAGGAATACATAACACTTCGCAAATCATATTATATCTTACCATGAAACATAGAAATGAGATGCGATATCGCGTTTTAAGAAGCATTTCAACTCTATTGCTACGACACGTAGACATCTGCAATCGCTGTTTCCTTGCAAGGAAGTGTCGCATTTACTTTCATTTGAATCGTAGACGAGGAATGCATAACACTTCGCAATGAATAATATATCTTACCATGATACATAGAAATGAGATGCGATATCGCGTTTTAAGAAGCATTAGAACACTATTGCTACGATAGGTAGACATCTGCAAATGCTATTTCCTTGCAAGGAAGTATCGCATTTACTTTCGTTTGAATCGTAGACGAGGAATGCATAACACTTCGCAATGAATATTATATCTTACCATGAAACATAGAAATGAGATACGATATCGCGTTTTAAGAAGCATTAGAACTCTATTGCTACGATAGGTAGACATCTGCAATCGCTATTTCCTTGCAAGGAAGTGTCGCATTTACATTCATTTGAGGTGTAGACGAGGAAAACATAACACTTCGCAAATCATATTATATCTTACCGTGAAACATAGGAATGAGATGCGATATCGCGTTTTAAGAAGCATCAGAAATCCATTGCTATGATACGTAGACATCTGCAAACGCTATTTCCTTGCAAGCAAGTGTCGCATTTACATTCATCTGAATCGTAGACGAGGAATGCATAACACTTCGCAATGAATATTACATCTTATCATGAAACATAGATATGAGATGCAATATCTCGTTTTAAGAAGCATTTCAACTCTATTGCTTCGATACGTAGACATCTGCAAACGCTATTTCCTTGCAAGGAAGTGTCGCATTTAAATTCATTTCAAGTGTAGACGAGGAATACATAACACCTCGCAAATCATATTATATCTTATCATGAAACATAGAAATAAGATGCGATATCGCGTTTTAAGAATCATTAGAACTCTATTGCTACGATACCTAGACATCTGCAGACGCTATTTCCTTGCAAGGAAGTGTCGCATTAACATTCATTTGAAGTGTAGACGAGGAATACATGACACTTCGCAAATCATATTATATCTTACCATGAAACATAGAAATGAGATGCGATATCGCGTTCTAAGAAGCATCAGAAATCCATTGCTACGATACGTAGACATCTGCAGACGCTATTTCCTTGCAAGGAAGTGTCGCATTTACATTCATTTGATGTGTAGACGAGGAATACATAGCACTTCGCAAATCATATTATATCTTACCATGAAACATAGAAATGAGATGCGATATCGCGTTTTAAGAAGCATTAGAACACTGTTGCTTCGATACGTAGACATCTGCAAACGCTATTTCCTTGCAAGGATGTGTCGCATTTACATTCATTTGTAGTGTAGACGAGGAATTCATGACACTTCGCAAATCATATTATATCTTACCATGAAACATAGAAATGAGATGCGATATCGCGTTTTAAGAAGCATCAGAAATCCATTGCTTCGATACGTGGACATCTGCAAACGCTATTTCCTTGCAAGGAAGTGTCGCATTTACATTCATTTGATGTGTAGACGAGGAATACATAGCACTTCGCAAATCATATTATATCTTACCATGAAACATAGAAATGAAATGCGATATCGCGTTTTAAGAAGCATTAGAACTCTATTGCTACGATACCTAGACATCTGCAAACGCTATTTCCTTGCAAGGAAGTGTTGCATTTACTTTCATTTGAATCGTAGACGAGGAATGCATAACACTTCGCAATGTATATTATATCTTATCATGAAACATAGATAGGAGATGCAATATCTCGTTTTAAGAAGCATTTGAACTCTATTGCTTCGATACGTAGACATCTGCAAACGCTATTTCCCTGCATGGAAGTGTCGCATTTACATTCATTTGTGGTGTAGACGAGGAATACATAACACTTCGCAAATCATATTATATCTTACCATGAAACATAGAAATGAGATGCGATATCGCGTTTTAAGAAGCATTTCAACTCTATTGCTACGATACGTAGACATCTGCAATCGCTGTTTCCTTGCAAGGAAGTGTCGCATTTACTTTCATTTGAATCGTAGACGAGGAATGCATAACACTTCGCAATGAATAATATATCTTACCATGATACATAGAAATGAGATGCGATATCGCGTTTTAAGAAGCATTAGAACACTATTGCTACGATAGGTAGACATCTGCAAATGCTATTTCCTTGCAAGGAAGTATCGCATTTACTTTCGTTTGAATCGTAGAGGAGGAATGCATAACACTTCGCAATGAATATTATATCTTACCATGAAACATAGAAATGAGATACGATATCGCGTTTTAAGAAGCATTAGAACTCTATTGCTACGATAGGTAGACATCTGCAATCGCTATTTCCTTGCAAGGAAGTGTCGCATTTACATTCATTTGAGGTGTAGACGAGGAAAACATAACACTTCGCAAATCATATTATATCTTACCGTGAAACATAGGAATGAGATGCGATATCGCGTTTTAAGAAGCATCAGAAATCCATTGCTATGATACGTAGACATCTGCAAACGCTATTTCCTTGCAAGCAAGTGTCGCATTTACATTCATCTGAATCGTAGACGAGGAATGCATAACACTTCGCAATGAATATTACATCTTATCATGAAACATAGATATGAGATGCAATATCTCGTTTTAAGAAGCATTTCAACTCTATTGCTTCGATACGTAGACATCTGCAAACGCTATTTCCTTGCAAGGAAGTGTCGCATTTAAATTCATTTCAAGTGTAGACGAGGAATACATCACACCTCGCAAATCATATTATATCTTATCATGAAACATAGAAATAAGATGCGATATCGCGTTTTAAGAATCATTAGAACTCTATTGCTACGATACCTAGACATCTGCAGACGCTATTTCCTTGCAAGGAAGTGTCGCATTAACATTCATTTGAAGTGTAGACGAGGAATACATGACACTTCGCAAATCATATTATATCTTACCATGAAACATAGAAATGAGATGCGATATCGCGTTCTAAGAAGCATCAGAAATCCATTGCTACGATACGTAGACATCTGCAGACGCTATTTCCTTGCAAGGAAGTGTCGCATTTACATTCATTTGATGTGTAGACGAGGAATACATAGCACTTCGCAAATCATATTATATCTTACCATGAAACATAGAAATGAGATGCGATATCGCGTTTTAAGAAGCATTAGAACACTGTTGCTTCGATACGTAGACATCTGCAAACGCTATTTCCTTGCAAGGATGTGTCGCATTTACATTCATTTGTAGTGTAGACGAGGAATTCATGACACTTCGCAAATCATATTATATCTTACCATGAAACATAGAAATGAGATGCGATATCGCGTTTTAAGAAGCATCAGAAATCCATTGCTTCGATACGTGGACATCTGCAAACGCTATTTCCTTGCAAGGAAGTGTCGCATTTACATTCATTTGATGTGTAGACGAGGAATACATAGCACTTCGCAAATCATATTATATCTTACCATGAAACATAGAAATGAAATGCGATATCGCGTTTTAAGAAGCATTAGAACTCTATTGCTACGATACCTAGACATCTGCAAACGCTATTTCCTTGCAAGGAAGTGTCGCATTTACTTTCATTTGAATCGTAGACGAGGAATGCATAACACTTCGAAATGTATATTATATCTTATCATGAAACATAGATAGGAGATGCAATATCTCGTTTTAAGAAGCATTTGAACTCTATTGCTTCGATACGTAGACATCTGCAAACGCTATTTCCCTGCATGGAAGTGTCGCATTTACATTCATTTGTGGTGTAGACGAGGAATACATAACACTTCGCAAATCATATTATATCTTACCATGAAACATAGAAATGAGATGCGATATCGCGTTTTAAGAAGCATTTCAACTCTATTGCTACGATACGTAGACATCTGCAATCGCTGTTTCCTTGCAAGGAAGTGTCGCATTTACTTTCATTTGAATCGTAGACGAGGAATGCATAACACTTCGCAATGAATAATATATCTTACCATGATACATAGAAATGAGATGCGATATCGCGTTTTAAGAAGCATTAGAACACTATTGCTACGATAGGTAGACATCTGCAAATGCTATTTCCTTGCAAGGAAGTATCGCATTTACTTTCGTTTGAATCGTAGACGAGGAATGCATAACACTTCGCAATGAATATTATATCTTACCATGAAACATAGAAATGAGATACGATATCGCGTTTTAAGAAGCATTAGAACTCTATTGCTACGATAGGTAGACATCTGCAATCGCTATTTCCTTGCAAGGAAGTGTCGCATTTACATTCATTTGAGGTGTAGACGAGGAAAACATAACACTTCGCAAATCATATTATATCTTACCGTGAAACATAGGAATGAGATGCGATATCGCGTTTTAAGAAGCATCAGAAATCCATTGCTATGATACGTAGACATCTGCAAACGCTATTTCCTTGCAAGCAAGTGTCGCATTTACATTCATCTGAATCGTAGACGAGGAATGCATAACACTTCGCAATGAATATTACATCTTATCATGAAACATAGATATGAGATGCAATATCTCGTTTTAAGAAGCATTTCAACTCTATTGCTTCGATACGTAGACATCTGCAAACGCTATTTCCTTGCAAGGAAGTGTCGCATTTAAATTCATTTCAAGTGTAGACGAGGAATACATGATACTTCGCAAATCATATTATATCTTACCATGAAACATAGAAATGAGATGCGATATCGCGTTTTAAGAAGCATTTGAACTCAATTGCTTCGATACGTAGACATCTGCAAACGCTGTTTCCTTGCAAGGAAGTGTCGCATTTACATTTATTTGAAGTGTAGACGAGGAATACATAACACTTCTCAAATCATATTATATCTTACCATGAAACATAGAAATGAGATGCGATATGGCGTTTTAAGAAGCATTAGAACTCTATTGCTACGATAGGTAGACATCTGCAATCGCTATTTCCTTGCAAGGAAGTGTCGCATTTACATTCATTTGAAGTGTAGACGAGGAATACATAACACCTCGCAAATCATATTATATCTTATCATGAAACATAGAAATAAGATGCGATATCGCGTTTTAAGAATCATTAGAACTCTATTGCTACGATACCTAGACATCTGCAGACGCTATTTCCTTGCAAGGAAGTGTCGCATTAACATTCATTTGAAGTGTAGACGAGGAATACATGACACTTCTCAAATCATATTATATCTTACCATGAAACATAGAAATGAGATGCGATATCGCGTTCTAAGAAGCATCAGAAATCCATTGCTACGATACGTAGACATCTGCAGACGCTATTTCCTTGCAAGGAAGTGTCGCATTTACATTCATTTGATGTGTAGACGAGGAATACATAGCACTTCGCAAATCATATTATATCTTACCATGAAACATAGAAATGAGATGCGATATCGCGTTTTAAGAAGCATCAGAAATCCATTGCTTCGATACGTGGACATCTGCAAACGCTATTTCCTTGCAAGGATGTGTCGCATTTACATTCATTTGTAGTGTAGACGAGGAATTCATGACACTTCGAAAATCATATTATATCTTACCATGAAACATAGAAATGAGATGCGATATCGCGTTTTAAGAAGCATCAGAAATCCATTGCTTCGATACGTGGACATCTGCAAACGCTATTTCCTTGCAAGGAAGTGTCGCATTTACATTCATTTGATGTGTAGACGAGGAATACATAGCACTTCGCAAATCATATTATATCTTACCATGAAACATAGAAATGAAATGCGATATCGCGTTTTAAGAAGCATTAGAACTCTATTGCTACGATACCTAGACATCTGCAAACGCTATTTCCTTGCAAGGAAGTGTCGCATTTACTTTCATTTGAATCGTAGACGAGGAATGCATAACACTTCGCAATGTATATTATATCTTATCATGAAACATAGATAGGAGATGCAATATCTCGTTTTAAGAAGCATTTGAACTCTATTGCTTCGATACGTAGACATCTGCAAACGCTATTTCCCTGCAAGGAAGTGTCGCATTTACATTCATTTGTGGTGTAGACGAGGAATACATAACACTTCGCAAATCATATTATATCTTACCATGAAACATAGAAATGAGATGCGATATCGCGTTTTAAGAAGCATTTCAACTCTATTGCTACGATACGTAGACATCTGCAATCTCTGTTTCCTTGCAAGGAAGTGTCGCATTTACTTTCATTTGAATCGTAGACGAGGAATGCATAACACTTCGCAATGAATAATATGTCTTACCATGATACATAGAAATGAGATGCGATATCGCGTTTTAAGAAGCATTAGAACACTATTGCTACGATAGGTAGACATCTGCAAATGCTATTTCCTTGCAAGGAAGTATCGCATTTACTTTCGTTTGAATCGTAGACGAGGAATGCATAACACTTCGCAATGAATATTATATCTTACCATGAAACATAGAAATGAGATGCGATATCGCGTTTTAAGAAGCATTTGAACTCAATTGCTTCGATACGTAGACATCTGCAAACGCTGTTTCCTTGCAAGGAAGTGTCGCATTTACATTTATTTGAAGTGTAGACGAGGAATACATAACACTTCTCAAATCATATTATATCTTACCATGAAACATAGAAATGAGATGCGATATCGCGTTTTAAGGATCATTAGAACTCTATTGCTACGATACCTAGACATCTGCAGACGCTATTTCCTTGCAAGGAAGTGTCGCATTAACATTCATTTGAAGTGTAGACGAGGAATACATGACACTTCGCAAATCATATTATATCTTACCATGAAACATAGAAATGAGATGCGATATCGCGTTCTAAGAAGCATCAGAAATCCATTGCTATGATACGTAGACATCTGCAGACGCTATTTCCTTGCAAGTGTAACGTCAGACGTACCGCCTGCCACCCTCCGGCGTCCACCTCATCATCCCCAGCATCCGTATCCGGAGCCCCTGCACACGGGCCACCCGCCGACTCGCCGTCCTTACAGAAGGAGACAAAGGTACGAGAGGGAAGAAGGATGCAGCATGCCGCGCCCACGCGCGATCTCCACACACGAGGGGGAGGACTTCACCCCGTATTACGAGGGCGAGGAGCTCTCCGACACGTACTGGGTCGAATCCCCAGCGATCACGAAGCCCTATACGTACTTCTCGTACATGTGGGACTAGAATAAGCACACTACTCACATTTGTACATACACACCAACACACACCTAGATTTAAGTAAATATATGTATATATTTTATTCATGCACGGCTACGTTCCGTGCACTCGCGCGCACACTCGACGCTCGCGGCTCACGCTTAACGCGGGCCGCGCCCCACTCCGAACGGCCGCCCCACCACGAGGGCCGAGCGGCCGCCCTACTCCGACCGTCCGCCCCACCGCGAGGGCCCAGCGACTCGCGCGCCGCGCGACCCGAGGAGGTCGCGGACGCGAGATCCGAGAGTCAGTTCCAATCTCACCTCCGAACGGGAGAGTTCGTATCTCATCTCCGAACCGAGGAGTTCTAATCCAGCATCCGAACGATGCACTTCCGATCCGAGCAATAGGCTCATTCGCAACGAGCAATTAGCTCTAATGCATTCGTCTCTATCCATACTCCCATAGCGGAGTCCATTCGATACTTTATACTATTTCTAATTCTCATTGTAATCGCTAGTCAGTAACTTAGAACTTAGTCAAGTGTATTTAGTATAGTGAAATCATAGAATATAGTTTATTTTTACCAGATTCAAAGTATCTTTATTCGAGTCCAAATACAATTCCTTAATTCTACTCCACGGGTACGCTCGCGATTATTCTATTTCTATATCTCATCTGCGATAGTCTTGAGGCTCGACGACTAGAGCGAACCAGCGCTTAGTTGCTCCATCCTCACTTCTACCGTATACAGAATATCTTGCGCCCAGGTTGATCCCGGTAAGCTAGAGCGAACCAACGCTTAGCCGCGCCGTACTCGACCGAAGTTCAAGTATTCTCGACGAGCCTTGCACCTCCGACAAAGCGTACGCGACGCGCGGGGAGGAGAGAGTTTATTCGTCGCCTCGCTCGGGAATACGTGGGTGATGCACCAGAATATTCAATTTTCTGCGTTCGAGTCCTGGTTCCTGTGAAGGAGGTTTCCTTCGCCGCACGACCCGTACCTCCGTTCCAGCCGTACGCCGCCGCCATCCCGGTTGCGGACCCAAGGCGCTCCAGGTACCTAGAAAGAGAAATCAGACAGCGGAATCAAGCCTTCGCAAGGTAAGTTTAGTGTTAATTACCGTTTTATCGAGTCCGAAACGCCAACGAACCCGGTCCGGACGCAATTCGCGTTATTTTCGGGAACGGTTACGACTTTGTGCCACCGTTGCGAGCGCAACCGCACCTCGGGACGTGACACAAGGAAGTGTCGCATTTACATTCATTTGAGGTGTAGACGAGGAAAACATAACACATCGCAAATCATATTATATCTTACCATGAAACATAGAAATGAGATCCGATATCGCGTTTTAAGAATCATAAGAAATCTATTGCTACGATACGTAGACATTTGCAAACGCAATTTCCTTGCTAGGAAGTGTCGCATTTACATTCATTTGAAGTGTAGACGAGGAATACATGACACTTCGCAAATCATATTATATCTTACCATGAAACATAGAAATGAGATGCGATATCGCGTTTTAAGAAGCATCAGAAATCCATTGCTATGATACGTAGACATCTGAAAACGCTATTTCCTTGCAAGCAAGTGTCGCATTTACATTCATTTGAATCGTAGACGAGGAATGCATAACACTTCGCAATGAATATTATATCTTATCATGAAACATAGATATGAGATGCAATATCTCGTTTTAAGAAGCATTTCAACTCTATTGCTTCGATACGTAGACATCTGCAAACGCTATTTCCATGCAAGGAAGTGTCGCATTTAAATTCATTTGAAGTATAGACGAGGAATACATGATACTCCGCAAATCATATTATATCTTACCATGAAACATAGAAATGAGATGCGATATCGCGTTTTAAGGAGCATTTGAACTCAATTGCTTCGATACGTAGACATCTGCAAACGCTGTTTCCTTGCAAGGAAGTGTCGCATTTACATTCATTTGAAGTGTAGACGAGGAATACATAACACTTCTCAAATCATATTATATCTTACCATGAAACATAGTGTCACGTCCCGAGGTGCGGTTGCGCTCGCAACGGTGGCACAAAGTCGTAACCGTTCCCGAAAATAACGCGAATTGCGTCCGGACCGGGTTCGTTGGCGTTTCGGACTCGATAAAACGGTAATCAACACTAAACTTACCTTGCGAAGGCTTGATTCCGCTGTCTGATTTCTCTTTCCAGGTACCTGGAGCGCCTTGGATCCGCAACCGGGATGGCGGCGGCGTACGGCTGGAACGGAGGTACGTCTACGGGAATAAGCGTCCAGGCGGGTTGACTCCGGCTGGCAGGTATCGGCGTTTGGCCCTGACGATTGGCGACTCGTACGGGTCGTGCGGCGAAGGAAACCTCCTTCACAGGAACCAGGACTCGAACGTAGGAAATTGAATATTCTGGTGCATCACCCACGTATTCCCGAGCGAGACGACGAATAAACTCTCTCCTCCCCGCGCGTCGTGTACGCTTTGTCGGAGGTGCAAGGCTCATCGAGAATACTTGAACTTCGGTTGAATACGGCACGGCTAAGCGTTGGTTCGCTCTAGCTTACCGGGATCGACCTGGGCGCAAGATATTCTGTACACGGTAGAAGTGAGGATGGAGCAACTAAGCGCTGGTTCGCTCTAGTCGTCGAGCCTCAAGACTATCGTAGATGAGATATAGAATTAGAATAATCGCGAGCGTACCCGTGGATTAGAATTAAGGAATTGTATTTGAACTCGAATAAAGATACTTTGAATCTGGTAAAAATAAACTATATTCTATGATTTCACTATACTAGATACACTTGACTAAATTCTAAGTTACTGACTAGCGATTACAATGAGAATTAGAAATAGTATAAAGTATCGAATGGACTCCGCTATGGGAGTATGGATAGAGACGAATGCATTAGAGCTAATTGCTCGTTGCGAATGAGCCTATTGCTCGGATCGGAAGTGCATCGTTCGGATGCTGGATTAGAACTCCTCGGTTCGGAGATGAGATACGAACTCTCCAGTTCGGAGATGAGATTGGAACTGACTCTCGGATCTCGCGTCCGCGACCTCCTCGGGTCGCGCGGCGCGCGAGTCGCTGGGCCCTCGCGGTGGGGCGGACGGTCGGAGTAGGGCGGCCGCTCGGCCCTCGTGGTGGGGCGGCCGTTCGGAGTGGGGCGCGGCCCGCGTTAAGCGTGAGCCGCGAGCGTCGAGTGTGCGCGCGAGTGCACGGAACATAGCCGTGCATGAATAAAATATATACATATATTTACTTAAATCTAGGTGTGTGTTGGTGTGTATGTACAAATGTGAGTAGTGTGCTTATTCTAGTCCCACATGTACGAGAAGTACGTATAGGGCTTCGTGATCGCTGGGGATTCGACCCAGTACGTGTCGGAGAGCTCCTCGCCCTCGTAATACGGGGTGAAGTCCTCCCCCTCGTGTGTGGAGATCGCGCGTGGGCGCGGCATGCTGCATCCTTCTTCCCTCTCGTACCTTTGTCTCCTTCTGTAAGGACGGCGAGTCGGCGGGTGGCCCGTGTGCAGGGGCTCCGGATACGGATGCTGGGGATGATGAGTTGGACGCCGGAGGGTGGCAGGCGGTACGCCTGACGTTACACCACCCCCCTTGGAAAAAGAATCTCGGCCATGCCGAGATCTCTTGTCTGTTGGGTAGATTTCGGGATGCTGGATCCTTCTCTTGGTCCTGTCGGCTGGATGCTGCGGAATCTGTGGTTTTTCGCCTGGTTGATCCTGGCGATAACGTTTGGAGTTTGGACCGTGGCTGCGGGCTTCATTCGGATTGCAGGCACTTTCGTCGCTTTCACTTTCAGCGTTCGTTTGAATGTCACTGCTCTCACTGGCTTCATTTTCAGTTTTTCGCACTTTTCTTTCACTAGCATCTACACTCTGCATACTATGCATTCGTTTACAAATTTTGATTTTGTTCGTATGAACAATTTTATGGCGCCCTTTTACATTCAGCTTAACATTACAGTTGCCCAAAATTTCGAGGATACGGTACGGTCCAGAATACTGTGCCTGGAACTTATGTTTGTTCGGCTCTTTTAAAAGATAGACCCATTGGCCTACCTCGAAGTTTTGGACATTGAGATTTCGGTCATAATAATATTTAGAACGGCGTTTCGCATTGTCTAGATTGGCTTTAGCCAAATCCTGAGATTTCGTGATTTTCTCCTGAAGTTGTATAAGATAGTCGCTATATGTTTCGTTATCAGAGCTGTCTTGAAAAGGAGTGGCTGACGGCGTCCTAGCTATCCTGCCGAACACTAGTTCGTGTGGGGTGTATAATGTACCCTCGTGCACACTGGTGTTGTATGAAAACATTGCATACGGTAACCAATTCACCCAATCGTTACTCGACTCTATGTAATGCTTCAGATATTCGGCCAGGACGTGGTGAGATCGTTCAACGGACCCGTTTGTCTGTGGATGGAACGCAGTGGACTTGTATTGCTTAATACGGAATTTGATTGCTATGGCTTTAATCAAGCTATTTATAAAGTTCGAACCTTGGTCCGTGAGTATGCCTTTCGGGCATCCGAACTTACAAATGAATTCTTTTATTAAAGCATCGGCAATGTCTACTGCGGTGGTGGTTTTGAGAGGAACTGCGACTGAGTATTTAGTGAGGAGATCTTGGATCGTGAGGATACTTGTATAACCGTCGGAAGTTTCGGGAAGAGGACCCATTACGTCCATTGAAATCTTATCGAATGCCCTGCCAGGGGTGTCGGTTAAAGTGAGAGGCTGTCTGGTCTTTACCCGGACCAGTTTCTCTGTCTGACAACTTTTACATTTGCCAATATATTCTTGTATTTGTGTTTTCATGTTTGGCCAAAAGTATTGTTGTCTGATGCGAGAATAAGTTTTATTAACCCCTTTGTGACCTCCCACAGGGGAGTCGTGGTTTTCTCTTATTATTTTCAGTCGCTCTTCGACCGAAGGGGTTTTAATGAGGCCCTGGCAGACCGTAATCTGGACAGTTGTTTCGTAAAACAGGTCCTGAAGGATTTTCTGGATTCGGGACCAGGATACGGAGTCTAGATAGGTTTGTGCGATACTAAATGTTTGTAATTGTAATTCGTTTACAACGTCGCACAAGGATCTGAATGTTTCTATTACGGTCTGGAAATTGATTGATCTGGTGGAATGTTCGACGATTGGAAGCTGGATTTGGAATTCGTTTCCGATTTGTATGACTTTGGCTTTGGTAAGAACGTGATTTTTGTTTGGAAGGAATTTTTCAGCGTTCGCTAGATCTTTGGCGCCCGTGTCATAGGGGTGCCCAGATTGCGTGACGAAGACAACTACATTGTCTCGTCGCGTTGATAATGCGTCACGGCTGAAATTAAACAGAGGTTCGCGTCGGAAAAATTCATTTGGACCAGGAGTATGAAAGTCGGTGCTGTCGCTGGCGACTTGCGGAGGTGGTGCTGTGTTGGTACGGAAGGACGTGCCTGGAGTCGGTAATTCAGGTTCTGATGTTACCGGAGTAGGAGGAGGCGCTAGTGTGGTATACTTTTTACGGGTTTCCGGAGGCACATCGAAGATGTCGTCCTCCGAGTTTTCTGAATACGAGAGCGGAAAAATTTGAGCGGGATTCCGCGACAATGCGTCCGCATTAAGGTTCGTTTTTCCACTTTTATAGACCATCTCGTAGTCAAATTCCGCTAACTTAAGCCTCCACCGTACGAGTCTACTTGACGGGTCCTTGACCGAATTCATCCACACTAACGGTCGATGGTCGGTAACGAGTTTGAATTGATTACCGTATATGTATGGACGAAAGTAATGGACGGCGTAGACAATCGCCAGACACTCCTTCTCGATCGTGGAGTAGTTTTTCTCCGCAGCGTTTAACAGTCGCGACGTGTACGCGATTGGCAAGTCGCGGCCTATTGGTCCTTGACTCAAGATAGCACCAATAGCTTCGGCGGACGCGTCGGTCGTTATCACGAATGGTTGTTTAAAGTTTGGGTACTGCAAGATAGGCGCTTCGCATAGGCAATCTCGGAGTTTGACGAATGAATTCTCTTGCTCGTTACGCCATACAAAGGGCGCGTCTTTTTTTAACAAATTTGTAAGTGGCTTAGCAATATTGGAAAAATTTGCGATGAACCGCCTGTAGTATCCCGCGAGCTCGAGGAATTGTTTGATCTGTTTCGCGTTGCGCGGGCGCGGAAAATTTTTGACGGCGCTAATTTTCGCAGGGTCAGGTTTTACACCGTGCTCACTGATAATATGACCCAAATAGCTTACTTCTCTCCTCAAGAATTCGCACTTATCCGGCTGCAATACTAAATTAGCTTCTTTGAGCCGTTGAGTTAATTTCTCGAATTTAAGTCGATGTTCTTGAAGAGAGCTAGCGTAGATAACAATGTCGTCCAAATAGACGAAAATTTCGTTCCCCTGGAGACCGGACAGGACATTGTCCATAAGTCGTTGGAACGTCGCTGGCGCATTTTTTAATCCGAATGGCATTCTTTTAAATTCATAATGCCCGTGAGGCGTCGAAAAAGCGGTTTTGGGAGCATCGGCGGGCTCCATTGGGATCTGGTGAAATCCGCTCGCGAGATCGAATGTACTAAAATACTTCGCACTCCCGAGCTGATCAAGTATCTCGGTAATGCAAGGGAGGGGATAGGCATCGGCGACAGATTTCTCATTGAGTGCGCGGTAGTCGATGACGACGCGCCATTGCTTGTTGCCCAAGGAGTCCGGTTTCTTTGGGACAACCCACAATGGCGAATTATATGGTGATTTTGACGGAGAGATGACACCATTTTGTAAAAATTTGTCGACTTGTCGTCGAATCTCCTCCTTATGAGCTGGTGGGAAACGGTATTGTTTCACATTGACGGGGCGGTCGTCGACGGTTGGAATCTTGTGCGTGGTTGCTGACGTATGCCCTAATTTATCCCCCTCAATGTGAAAAAGCTCCTGCGTGCTTTGAACGAGACGGACGACGTGCTCTCTTTCTTCTGCGTTGAGGTGGTCGAGACGGAGGAGACTAAGAATTCGGTCTAGGCGAGATTTCGAAGGATTGGCGGATTTCGATGTTTGTTTTAACGGCGCCTGTTGTACATTATTTTTAACCGCCTGAGCATAGGAGATTTGCTGAACATTCGCGATTTTGCAACGCGAAGGAGGAGTTTCGATTGTCGAGTATGGTGTCTGACTCGAGAAAGAAATAGAAGTTTTCCCTTTTTGGGATGAGCCGATCGGTACGGCGGATACGTTGGATTTAGTAGATTTAGAAAAAGCCGGATACAGCGACGGACTATCCTCCTTATGGAGGGGAGTCATGATTTGCGCGGGCTCAAGTACGATTTCTGGTAACGCGATTTCGACGGCGCGGTCGGATGAATTAATTATTCGAGTTACCGCTTTGCCCCGAATTACTCTGACGAGAGCGTTTCCGAAAAATATACCCGGCGCAAGATCGATACGAGGAATTATACCTTCCGCGAGGTTCGAATTAACTACGCGGACCTTGATACCGATATTTGATCTCGGCGGAATGGAGATACGGTCTCCTGACTTCGGAGAAGCTGCTTTGTCTTGCGTTCGAAGCTTCGATTTCGTTGCTGCATCGCGTTTCAGCGGAGGCGATGATTTACGCGGCGGGCGCGGCGGCGGAGGGGGAATAGATTCCGTGCGCGGCGCTTGTTTACGTTTCGGCGATAGGAGAGGCTTTATTTTCGAGTCCGGTGACGGTTCCTCGAGTGCTTCGATATCGTCTTCGAAAGGAATTCTCTTACCATTCCATTTGATTATTTTATTTGGAAAAGAGATTTCTGCGTCCATACAGAACCCGGAGCCGAGGATCCCGCTTGGTTTAAGGGGAAAATCATCCTCGACCACATTAAAAGGAACGACGCGACCGAAAATGACAAGATTCACCGTCCCTAAGGTTGCGGTTTTGCCATCGGTTACCCCTGTTATTATTACGATCTCGGACTTATCGATTCGCGCGGATGCTTTTAGAGCCGAACGTTTTATAATATTTATTTCCGCCCCAGTGTCCACCATGAAGCGAGTTGGTGAAATTAGAAGATCGGATTTTAAAATTACGTTTGGCGTGCTAGTTTTTCCGGTTATGTTTATCGCGGCGTTTCGTCGATTTCCGCGTTGGAGTTGTTCGCGGCGAGAGGACGGACTTGGTGCGCGGCCTCGCCACCTGTCTCGCGGCGGGTGCGGAGGCCATTGTCGTTTCCCGAATTTTTATTTACCGCGTTGTTGTACTGTCTTTTGCGGCACTCGCCTATTTCGTGCCCCGGGGTCTTGCAATAGCGACAAAATTTGGGCGCGTCCCTGGCTACGATTTGTCTCGGTTGTTCGTACGCGGGGCCTCGAGTAGGAGGCGGTACGTCCCTGGATCGCAAGTATTCCTGCGGTCGGTACGGCGATGGCGGTCTGAGCCGACACTCGGTCGCGTAATGTCCGATATTATTGCATTTTCGGCAAATAATTTCGGCTGGTTTTTCGCGCGATTCTGGTCGCGCGGCACGCGATCTACCTAGTCGGTTGCAATCACGTTCGTGCATTTGATAGAGCTCCCGCGCTCGAGCGAACGTTTCTCGCAATGTACCGAATGAATTTACAGTCATTTGCATTCGAATTTCCGGAATGAGACCGTCTTTAAAACATTGTAGGGTGAGCGCGTCTACGTCATCGAGCGATTCCGGTGTGTCTCGTCGAGCAAGCCTTTCGCAATCAATTATGGCGGTTCTAAGATCTTTTACTCGACCGATGTAATCTAGAATGTGCTCGTTCGCGCGCATAAATATATTTGCAAGTTCACCCCGATAATGATGAGCTGATTTTACGGAGCAAAAAGTGCTGCGAAGAACGTCCGTTAATTCGAGTATTGTGTAACACGGCTCGTCTTCTAGCGCGGCGTAGGCACGACCCTTGAGTTTTCCCTTAAGCAGGCGTGTGAAAGTTCGCTCGCACCCATTAGGGATAAGCTCATAAGCGCGTTTACACGCTCGGGTAAACTGAAGAATAGGAATGTTCTGACCATCGAATGTCGGCACGGCTTCGAGGGCCTGCTTAAGTGATAGCTCGTCGTGTTGCGAACTATTTGTATTAAAATCGGAGCTCGAATTATGTCCGGAAAGCGGATTTCCCCGAGGAATATCCAGCGAAACGGTATCGTCGCGCGTTAAATCAGGCGTTCTGCGAATAGATTCTATTTCACGACGTAAAATTTCTATTTGCTGGAGCAACGCGGCATTACTCGGATCGGTCGCTTTCGTATTTTTCGCGGAAGTATTTTGTTGCGCGGTACTAGGAAGAGGCTCGGCGATAGCGTCTTGGAAATCAAGCGTTCTGCTAGTGCGTTTTTCGCGTTCAGAATCGGCCATCGCGGCGGCTCGCTGTGTCTGCTGGCGCGTTTTTGTCGGAGTCCGGGTTGCCATATCTAGTTTCGCGGTTCCTTTCGGCGGAATTTCCGGAGGAAACGCGTGGCTATCCCACCGCTGTCACCAAAAATAACTTTCGTGTCACGTCCCGAGGTGCGGTTGCGCTCGCAACGGTGGCACAAAGTCGTAACCGTTCCCGAAAATAACGCGAATTGCGTCCGGACCGGGTTCGTTGGCGTTTCGGACTCGATAAAACGGTAATTAACACTAAACTTACCTTGCGAAGGCTTGATTCCGCTGTCTGATTTCTCCTTCCAGGTACCTGGAGCGCCTTGGATCCGCAACCGGGATGGCGGCGGCGTACGGCTGGAACGGAGGTACGGGTCGTGCGGCGAAGGAAACCTCCTTCACAGGAACCAGGACTCGAACGCAGGAAATTGAATATTCCGGTGCATCACCCACGTATTCCCGAGCGAGACGACGAATAAACTCTCTCCTCCCCGCGCGTCGTGTACGCTTTGTCGGAGGTGCAAGGCTCGTCGAGAATACTTGAACTTCGGTCGAGTACGGCGCGGCTAAGCGTTGGTTCGCTCTAGCTTACCGGGATCAACCTGGGCGCAAGATATTCTGTATACGGTAGAAGTGAGGATGGAGCAACTAAGCGCTGGTTCGCTCTAGTCGTCGAGCCTCAAGACTATCGCAGATGAGATATAGAAATAGAATAATCGCGAGCGTACCCGTGGAGTAGAATTAAGGAATTGTATTTGAACTCGAATAAAGATACTTTGAATCTGGTAAAAATAAACTATATTCTATGATTTCACTATACTAAATACACTTGACTAAGTTCTAAGTTACTGACTAGCGATTACAATGAGAATTAGAAATAGTATAAAGTATCGAATGGACTCCGCTATGGGAGTATGGATAGAGACGAATGCATTAGAGCTAATTGCTCGTTGCGAATGAGCCTATTGCTCGGATCGGAAGTGCATCGTTCGGATGCTGGATTAGAACTCCTCGGTTCGGAGATGAGATACGAACTCTCCCGTTCGGAGATGAGATACCAACTCTCCCGTTCGGAGGTGAGATTGGAACTGACTCTCTGATCTCGCGTCCGCGACCTCCTCGGGTCGCGCGGCGCGCGAGTCGCTGGGCCCTCGCGGTGGGGCGGACGGTCGGAGTAGGGCGGCCGCTCGGCCCCCGTGGTGGGGCGGCCGTTCGGAGTGGGGCGCGGCCCGCGTTAAGCGTGAGCCGCGAGCGTCGAGTGTGCGCGCGAGTGCACGGAACATAGCCGTGCATGAATGAAATATATACATATATTCACTTAAATCTAGGTGTGTGTTGGTGTGTATGTACATAGGTGAGTAGTGTCCTTATTCTAATCCCACATGTACGAGAAGTACGTATAGGGCTTCGTGATCGCTGGGGATTCGACCCAGTATGTGTCGGAGAGCTCCTCGCCCTCGTAATACGGGGTGAAGTCCTCCCCCTCGTGTGTGGAGATCGCGCGTGGGCGCGGCATGCTGCATCCTTCTTCCCTCTCGTACCTTTGTCTCCTTCTGTAAGGACGGCGAGTCGGCGGGTGGCCCGTCTGCAGGGGCTCCGGATACGGATGCTGGGGATGATGAGTTGGACGCCGGAGGGTGGCAGGCGGTACGCCTGACGTTACATATTATATCTTACCATGAAACATAGAAATGAGATGCGGTATCGCGTTTTAAGAATCATAAGAACTCTATTGCTACGATACGTAGACATCTGCAAACGCTATTTCCTTGCAAGGAAGTGTCGCATTTACATTCATTTGAAGTGTAGACGAGGAATACGTAACACTCCGCAAATCACATTATATCTTACCATTAAACATAGAAATGAGAAGTGATATCGCGTTTTAAGAATCATATGAACTCTATTGCTACGATAGGTAGACATTTGCAAACGCTATTTCCTAGCAAAGAAGTGTCGCATTTTACATTCATTGGAAGTGTAGGCGAGGAATACATGACACTTCGCAAATCATATAATATCTTACCATGAAACATAGAAATGAGATGCGATATCGCGTTTTAAGAATCATAAGAACACTATTGCTACGATACGTAGACATCTGCAAACGCTATTTCCCAGCAAAGAAGTGTCGCATTTACATTCATTTGAAGTGTAGACGAGGAATACATAACACTTCGCAAATCATATTATATCTTACCATGAAACATAGAAATGAGATGCGATATCGCGTTTTAAGAATCATAAGAACCCTATTGCTACGATACGTAGACATCTGCAAACGCTATTTCCTTGCAAGGAAGTGTCGCATTTACATTCATTTGAAGTGTAGACGAGAAATACATAACACTCCGCAAATCATATTATATCTTACCATGGAACATAGAAATGAGATGCGATATCGCGTTCTAAGAAGCAGTAGAACACTACTGCTACGATAGGTAGACATTTGCAAACGCTATTTCCTAGCAAAGAAGTGTCGCATTTACATTCATTTGAAGTGTAGACGAGGAATACATGACACTTCGCAAATCATATAATATCTTACCATGAAACATAGAAACGAGATGCGATATCGCGTTTTAAGAATCATATGAACTCTATTGCTACGATACGTAGACATCTGCAATCGCTATTTCCTTGCAAAGAAGTGTCGCATTTACATTCATTTGAAGTGTAGACGAGGAATACATGATACTTCGCAAATCATATTATATCTTACCATGAAACATAGAAATGAGATGCAATATCGCGTTTTAAGAAGCATTAGGACACTATTGCTACGATAGGTAGACATTTGTAAACGCTATTTCCTAGCAAAGAAGTGTCGCATTTACATTCATTTGAAGTGTAGGCGAGGAATACATAACACTTCGCAAATCATATTATATCTTACCATGAAACATAGAAATGAGATGCGATATCGCGTTTTAAGAAGCATCAGAAATCCATTGCTACGATACGTAGACATCTGCAAACGCTATTTCCTTGCAAATAAGTATCGCATTTACATTCATTTGAAGTGTAGACGAGAATTACATAACACTTCGCAAATCATATTATACCTTACCATGGAACATAGAAATGAGATGCGATATCGCGTTTTAAGAATCATAAGAACACTATTGCTACGATACGTAGACATCTGCAAACGCTATTTCCTTGCAAAGAAGTGTCGCATTTACATTCATTTGAAGTGTAGACGAGGAATACATAACACTTCGCAAATCATATTATATCTTACCATGAAACATAGAAATGAGATGCGATATCGCGTTTTAAGAATCATAAGAACCCTATTGCTACGATACGTAGACATCTGCAAACGCTATTTCCTTGCAAGGAAGTGTCGCATTTACATTCATTTGAATTGTAGACGAGAAATACATAACACTCCGCAAATCATATTATATCTTACCATGAAACATAGAAATGAGATGCGATATCTCGTTTTAAGAAGCATTTGAACTCTATTGCTTCGATACGTAGACATCTGCAGACGCTATTTCCTTGCAAGGAAGTGTCGCATTTACATTCATTTGAAGTGTAGACGAGGAATACAAAACACTGCGCAAATCATATTATATCTTACCATGGAACATAGAAATGAGATGCGATATCGCGTTCTAAGAAGCAGTAGAACACTACTGCTACATTAGGTAGACATTTGCAAACGCTATTTCCTTGCAAGGAAGTGTCGCATTTGCATTCATTTGAAGTGTAGACGAGGAATACATGATACTTCGCAAATCATATTATATCTTACCATGAAACATAGAAATGAGATGCGATATCGCGTTTTAAGAAGCATTAGAACACTATTGCTACGATAGGTAGACATTTGCAAACGCTATTTCCTAGCAAAGAAGTGTCGCATTTACATTCATTGGAAGTGTAGGCGAGGAATACATAACACATAGCAAATCATATTATATCTTACCATGAAACATAGAAATGAGATGCGGTATCGCGTTTTAAGAATCATAAGAACTCTATTGCTACGATGCGTAGACATCTGCAAACGCTATTTCCTTACAAGGAAGTGTCGCATTTACATTCATTTGAAGTGTAGACGAGGAATACATAACACTCCGCAAATCATATTATATCTTACCATTAAACATAGAAATGAGATGTGATATCGCGTTTTAAGAATCATATGAACTCTATTGCTACGATAGGTAGACATTTGCAAACGCTATTTCCTAGCAAAGAAGTGTCGCATTTACATTCATTGGAAGTGTAGGCGAGGAATACATGACACTTCGCAAATCATATAATATCTTACCATGAAACATAGAAATGAGATGCGATATCGCGTTTTAAGAATCATAAGAACACTATTGCTACGATACGTAGACATCTGCAAACGCTATTTCCTTGCAAAGAAGTGTCGCATTTACATTCATTTGAAGTGTAGACGAGGAATACATAACACTTCGCAAATCATATTATATCTTACCATGAAACATAGAAATGAGATGCGATATCTCGTTTTAAGAAGCATTTGAACTCTATTGCTTCGATACGTAGACATCTGCAGACGCTATTTCCTTGCAAGGAAGTGTCGCATTTACATTCATTTGAAGTGTAGACGAGGAATACAAAACACTGCGCAAATCATATTATATCTTACCATGGAACATAGAAATGAGATGCGATATCGCGTTCTAAGAAGCAGTAGAACACTACTGCTACATTAGGTAGACATTTGCAAACGCTATTTCCTTGCAAGGAAGTGTCGCATTTGCATTCATTTGAAGTGTAGACGAGGAATACATGATACTTCGCAAATCATATTATATCTTACCATGAAACATAGAAATGAGATGCGATATCGCGTTTTAAGAAGCATTAGAACACTATTGCTACGATACGTAGACATCTGCAAACGCTATTTCCTTGCAAGGAAGTGTCGCATTTACATTCATTTGAAGTGTAGACGAGGAATACATAACACTCCGCAAATCATATTATATCTTACCATTAAACATAGAAATGAGATGTGATATCGCGTTTTAAGAATCATATGAACTCTATTGCTACGATAGGTAGACATTTGCAAACGCTATTTCCTAGCAAAGAAGTGTCGCATTTACATTCATTGGAAGTGTAGGCGAGGAATACATGACACTTCGCAAATCATATAATATCTTACCATGAAACATAGAAATGAGATGCGATATCGCGTTTTAAGAATCATAAGAACACTATTGCTACGATACGTAGACATCTGCAAACGCTATTTCCTTGCAAAGAAGTGTCGCATTTACATTCATTTGAAGTGTAGACGAGGAATACATAACACTTCGCAATGAATATTAAATCTTATCATGAAACATAGATATGAGATGCAATATCTCGTTTTAAGAAGCATTAGAACTCTATTGCTTCGATACGTAGACATCTGCAAACGCTATTTCCTTGCAAGAAAGTGTCGCATTTACATTCATTTGATGTGTAGACGAGGAATACATAACACTTCGCAAATCATATTATATCTTATCATGAAACATAGAAATGAGATGCGATATCGCGTTTTAAGAAGCATCAGAAATCCATTGCTACGATACGTAGATATCCGCAAACGCTATTTCCTTGCAAGAAAGTATCGCATTTACATTCATTTGAAGTGTAGACGAGGAATACATAACACTTCGCAAATCATATTATACCTTACCATGAAACATAGAAATGAGATGCGATATCGCGTTTTAAGAAGCATTAGAACTCTACTGCTACGATACGTAGACATCTGCAAACGCTATTTCCTTGCAAGGAAGTGTCGCATTTACATTAATTTGAAGCGTAGACGATGAATACATAACACTTCGCAATGAATATTATACCTTATCATGAAACATAGATATGTGATGCAATATCTCGTTTTAAGAAGCATTTGAACTCTATTGCTTCGATACGTAGACATCTGCAAACGCTATTTCCTTGCAAGAAAGTGTCGCATTTACATTCGTTTGATGTGTAGACGAGGAATACATAACACTTCGCAAATCATATTATATCTTACCATGAAACATAGAAATGAGATGCGATATCGCATTTTAAGAAGCATTAGAACTCTACTGCTACGATACGCAGACATCTGCAAACGCTATTTCCTAGCGAGGAAGTGTCGCATTCACATTCATTTGAAGTGTAGACGAGGAATACATAACACTTCGCAAATCATATTATATCTTACCATGAAACATAGAAATGAGATGCGATATCGCGTTTTAAGAAGCATTAGAACTCTATTGCTACGATACGTAGACATCTGCAAACGCTATTTCCTTGCAAGGAAGTGTCGCATTTACATTCATTTGAATCGTAGACGAGGAATGCATAACACTTCGCAATGAATATTATATGTTATCATGAAACATAGATATGAGATGCAATATCTCGTTTTAAGAAGCATTTGAACTCTATTGCTTCGATACGTAGACATCTGCAAACGCTATTTCCTTGCAAGGAAGTGTCGCATTTACATTCATTTGAAGTGTAGACGAGGAATACAAAACACTTCGCAAATCATATTATATCTTACCATGGAACATAGAAATGAGATGCGATATCGCGTTCTATGATGCAGCAGAACACTACTGCTACGATAGGTAGACATTTGCGAACGCTATTTCCTTGCAAGGAAGTGTCGCATTTGCATTCATTTGAAGTGTAGACGAGGAATACATGATACTTCGCAAATCATATTGTATCTTACCATGAAACATAGAAATGAGATGCGATATCGCGTTTTAAGAAGCACTAGAACACTGTTGCTACGATAGGTAGACATTTGCAAACGCTATTTCCTAGCAAAGAAGTGTCGCATTTACATTCATTTGAAGTGTAGGCGAGGAATACATAACACATAGCAAATCATATTATATCTTACCATGAAACATAGAAATGAGATGCGATATCGCGTTTTAAGAAGCATTAGAACTCTATTGCTACGATACGTAGACATCTGCAAACGCTATTTCCTTGCAAGGAAGTGTCGCATTTACATTCATTTGAAGTGTAGACTAGGAATACATGACACTTCGCAAATCATATAATATCTTACCATGAAACATAGAAATGAGATGCGATATCGCGTTTTAAGAAACATAAGAACTCTATTGCTACGATACGTAGACATCTGCAAACGCTATTTCCTTGCAAAGAAGTGTCGCATTTACATTCATTTGAAGTGTAGACGAGGAATACATGACACTTCGCAAATCATATAATATCTTACCATGAAACATAGAAATGAGATGCGATATCGCGTTCTAAGAAGCAGTAGAACACTACTGCTACGATAGGTAGACATTTGCAAACGCTATTTCCTTGCAAGGAAGTGTCGCATTTGCATTCATTTGAAGTGTAGACGAGGAATACATGATACTTCGCAAATCATATTATATCTTACCATGAAACATAGAAATGAGATGCGATATCGCGTTTTAAGAAGCATTAGAACACTATTGCTACGATAGGTAGACATTTGCAAACGCTATTTCCTAGCAAAGAAGTGTCGCATTTACATCCATTGGAAGTGTAGGCGAGGAATACATAACACATAGCAAATCATATTATATCTTACCATGATACATAGAAATGAGATGCGATATCGCGTTTTAAGAAGCATTAGAACTCTATTGCTACGATACGTAGACATCTGCAAACGCTATTTCCTAGCGAGGAAGTGTCGCATTTACATTCATTTGAAGTGTAGACGAGGAATACATAACACTTCGCAAATCATATTATATCTTACCATTAAACATAGAAATGAGATGTGATATCGCGTTTTAAGAATCATATGAACTCTATTGCAACGATACGCAGACATCTGCAAACGCTATTTCCTAGCGAGGAAGTGTCACACTCACATTCATTTGAAGTGTAGACGGGGAATACATAACACTTCGCAAATCATATTATATCTTAAAATGAAACATAGAAATGAGATGCGATATCGCGTTTTAAGAATCATAAGAACACTATTGCTACGATACGTAGACATCTGCGAACGCTATTTCCTTGCAAGAAAGTGTCGCATTTACATTCATTTGAAGTGTAGACGAGGAATACATAACACTTCGCAAATCATATTATATCTTACCATGAAACATAGAAATGAGATGCGATATCGCGTTTTAAGAAACATAAGAACTCTATTGCTACGATACGTAGACATCTGCAAACGCTATTTCCTTGCAAAGAAGTGTGGCATTTACATTCATTTGAAGTGTAGACGAGGAATACATGACACTTCGCAAATCATATAATATCTTACCATGAAACATAGAAATGAGATGCGATATCGCGTTTTAAGAAACATAAGAACTCTATTGCTACGATACCTAGACATCTGCAAACGCTATTTCCTTGCAAAGAAGTGTCGCATTTACATTCATTTGAAGTGTAGACGAGGAATACATAACACTTCGCAAATCATACTATATCTTACCATGAAACATAGAAATGAGATGCGGTATCGCGTTTTAAGAATCATAAGAACCCTATTGCTACGATACGTAGACATCTGCAAACGCTATTTCCTTGCAAGGAAGTGTCGCATTTACATTCATTTGAAGTGTAGACGAGGAATACAAAACACTTCGCAAATCATATTATATCTTACCATGGAACATAGAAATGAGATGCGATATCGCGTTCTAAGATGCAGTAGAACACTACTGCTACGATAGGTAGACATTTGCAAACGCTATTTCCTTGCAAGGAAGTGTCGCATTTGCATTCATTTGAAGTGTAGACGAGGAATACATGATACTTCGCAAATCATATTATATCTTACCATGAAACATAGAAATGAGATGCGATATCGCGTTTTAAGAAGCACTAGAACACTATTGCTACGATAGGTAGACATTTGCAAACGCTATTTCCTAGCAAAGAAGTGTCGCATTTACATTCATTTGAAGTGTAGGCGAGGAATACATAACACATAGCAAATCATATTATATCTTACCATGAAACATAGAAATGAGATGCGATGTCGCGTTTTAAGAAGCATTAGAACTCTATTGCTACGATACGTAGACATCTGCAAACGCTATTTCCTTGCAAGGAAGTGTCGCATTTACATTCATTTGAAGTGTAGACGAGGAATACATGACACTTCGCAAATCATATAATATCTTACCATGAAACATAGAAATGAGTTGCGATATCGCATTTTAAGAAACATAAGAACTCTATTGCTACGATACGTAGACATCTGCAAACGCTATTTCCTTGCAAGGAAGTGTCGCATTTACATTCATTTGAAGTGTAGACGAGGAATACATAACACTCCGCAAATCATATTATATCTTACCATGAAACATAGAAATGAGATGCGATATCGCGTTTTAAGAATCACAAGAACTCTATTGCAACGATACGTAGACATCTGCAAACGCTATTTCCTAGCCAAGAAGTGTCGCATTTACATTCATTTGAAGTGTAGACGAGGAATACATGATACTTCGCAAATCATATTATATCTTACCATGAAACATAGAAATGAGATGTGTCACGTCCCGAGGTGCGGTTGCGCTCGCAACGGTGGCACAAAGTCGTAACCGTTCCCGAAAATAACGCGAATTGCGTCCGGACCGGGTTCGTTGGCGTTTCGGACTCGATAAAACGGTAATTAACACTAAACTTACCTTGCGAAGGCTTGATTCCGCTGTCTGATTTCTCCTTCCAGGTACCTGGAGCGCCTTGGATCCGCAACCGGGATGGCGGCGGCGTACGGCTGGAACGGAGGTACGGGTCGTGCGGCGAAGGAAACCTCCTTCACAGGAACCAGGACTCGAACGCAGGAAATTGAATATTCCGGTGCATCACCCACGTATTCCCGAGCGAGACGACGAATAAACTCTCTCCTCCCCGCGCGTCGTGTACGCTTTGTCGGAGGTGCAAGGCTCGTCGAGAATACTTGAACTTCGGTCGAGTACGGCGCGGCTAAGCGTTGGTTCGCTCTAGCTTACCGGGATCAACCTGGGCGCAAGATATTCTGTATACGGTAGAAGTGAGGATGGAGCAACTAAGCGCTGGTTCGCTCTAGTCGTCGAGCCTCAAGACTATCGCAGATGAGATATAGAAATAGAATAATCGCGAGCGTACCCGTGGAGTAGAATTAAGGAATTGTATTTGAACTCGAATAAAGATACTTTGAATCTGGTAAAAATAAACTATATTCTATGATTTCACTATACTAAATACACTTGACTAAGTTCTAAGTTACTGACTAGCGATTACAATGAGAATTAGAAATTGTATAAAGTATCGAATGGACTCCGCTATGGGAGTATGGATAGAGACGAATGCATTAGAGCTAATTGCTCGTTGCGAATGAGCCTATTGCTCGGATCGGAAGTGCATCGTTCGGATGCTGGATTAGAACTCCTCGGTTCGGAGATGAGATACGAACTCTCCAGTTCGGAGATGAGATACCAACTCTCCCGTTCGGAGGTGAGATTGGAACTGACTCTCGGATCTCGCGTCCGCGACCTCCTCGGGTCGCGCGGCGCGCGAGTCGCTGGGCCCTCGCGGTGGGGCGGACGGTCGGAGTAGGGCGGCCGCTCGGCCCTCGTGGTGGGGCGGCCGTTCGGAGTGGGGCGCGGTCCGCGTTAAGCGTGAGCCGCGATCGTCGAGTGTGCGCGCGAGTGCACGGAACATAGCCGTGCATGAATAAAATATATACATATATTTACTTAAATCTAGGTGTGTGTTGGTGTGTATGTACAAATGTGAGTAGTGTGCTTATTCTAGTCCCACATGTACGAGAAGTACGTATAGGGCTTCGTGATCGCTGGGGATTCGACCTAGTACGTGTCGGAGAGCTCCTCGCCCTCGTAATACGGGGTGAAGTCCTCCCCCTCGTGTGTGGAGATCGCGCGTGGGCGCGGCATGCTGCATCCTTCTTCCCTCTCGTACCTTTGTCTCCTTCTGTAAGGACGGCGAGTCGGCGGGTGGCCCGTGTGCAGGGGCTCCGGATACGGATGCTGGGGATGATGAGGTGGACGCCGGAGGGTGGCAGGCGGTACGCCTGACGTTACACCACCCCCCTTGGAAAAAGAATCTCGGCCATGCCGAGATCTCTTGTCTGTTGGGTAGATTTCGGGATGCTGGATCCTTCTCTTGGTCCTGTCGGCTGGATGCTGCGGAATCTGAGGTTTTTCGCCTGGTTGATCCTGGCGATAACGTTTGGAGTTTGGACCGTGGCTGCGGGCTTCCTTCGGATTACAGGCACTTTCGTCGCTTTCACTTTCAGCGTTCGTTTGAATGTCACTGCTCTCACTGACTTCATTTTCAGTTTTTCGCACTTTTCTTTCACTAGCATCCATACTCTGCATACTATGCATTCGCTTACAAATTTTGATTTTGTTCGTATGAACAATTTTATGGCGCCCTTTTACATTCAGCTTAACATTACAATTGCCCAAAATTTCGAGGATACGGTACGGTCCAGAGTATTGTGCCTGGAACTTATGTTTGTTCGGCTCTTTTAAAAGATAGACCCATTGGCCTACCTCGAAGTTTTGGACATTGAGATTTCGGTCATAATAATATTTGGAACGGCGTTTCGCATTGTCTAGATTGGCTTTAGCCAAATCCTGAGATTTCGTGATTTCCTCCTGAAGTTGTATAAGATAGTCGCTATAAGTTTCGTTATCAGAGCTGTCTTGAAAAGGAGTGGCTGACGGCGTCCTAGCTATCCTGCCGAACACTAGTTCGTGTGGGGTGTATAATGTACCCTCGTGCACACTGGTGTTGTATGAAAACATTGCATACGGTAACCAATTCACCCAATCGTTACTCGACTCTATGTAATGCTTCAGATATTCGGCCAGGACGTGGTGAGATCGTTCAACGGACCCGTTTGTCTGTGGATGGAACGCAGTGGACTTGTATTGCTTAATACGGAATTTGATTGCTATGGCTTTAATCAAGCTATTTATAAAGTTCGAACCTTGGTCCGTGAGTATGCCTTTCGGGCATCCGAACTTACAAATGAATTCTTTTATTAAAGCATCGGCAATGTCTACTGCGGTGGTGGTTTTGAGAGGAACTGCGACTGAGTATTTAGTGAGGAGATCTTGGATCGTGAGGATACTTGTATAACCGTCGGAAGTTTCGGGAAGAGGACCCATTACGTCCATTGAAATCTTATCGAATGCCCTGCCAGGGGTGTCGGTTAAAGTGAGAGGCTGTCTGGTCTTTACCCGGACCAGTTTCTCTGTCTGACAACTTTTACATTTGCCAATATATTCTTGTATTTGTGTTTTCATGTTTGGCCAAAAGTATTGTTGTCTGATGCGAGAATAAGTTTTATTAACCCCTTTGTGACCTCCCACAGGGGAGTCGTGGTTTTCTCTTATTATTTTCAGTCGCTCTTCGACCGAAGGGGTTTTAATGAGGCCCTGGCAGACCGTAATCTGGACAGTTGTTTCGTAAAACAGGTCCTGAAGGATTTTCTGGATTCGGGACCAGGATACGGAGTCTAGATAGGTTTGTGCGATACTAAATGTTTGTAATTGTAATTCGTTTACAACGTCGCACAAGGATCTAAATGTTTCTATTACGGTCTGGAAATTGATTGATCTGGTGGAATGTTCGACGATTGGAAGCTGGATTTGGAATTCGTTTCCGATTTGTATGACTTTGGCTTTGGTAAGAACGTGATTTTTGTTTGGAAGGAATTTTTCAGCGTTCGCTAGATCTTTGGCGCTCGTGTCATAGGGGTGCCCAGATTGCGTGACGAAGACAACTACATTGTCTCGTCGCGTTGATAATGCGTCACGGCTGAAATTAAACAGAGGTTCGCGTCGGAAAAATTCATTCGGAGCAGGAGTATAAAAGTCGGTGCTGTCGCTGGCGACTTGCGGAGGTGGTGCTGTGTTGGTACGGAAGGACGTGCCTGGAGTCGGTAATTCAGGTTCTGATGTTACCGGAGTAGGAGGAGGCGCTAGTGTGGTATACTTTTTACGGGTTTCCGGAGGCACATCGAAGATGTCGTCCTCCGAGTTTTCTGAATACGAGAGCGGAAAAATTTGAGCGGGATTCCGCGACAATGCGTCCGCATTAAGGTTCGTTTTTCCACTTTTATAGACCATCTCGTAGTCAAATTCCGCTAACTTAAGCCTCCACCGTACGAGTCTACTTGACGGGTCCTTGACCGAATTCATCCACACTAACGGTCGATGGTCGGTAACGAGTTTGAATTGATTACCGTATATGTATGGACGAAAGTAATGGACGGCGTAGACAATCGCCAGACACTCCTTCTCGATCGTGGAGTAGTTTCTCTCCGCAGCGTTTAACAGTCGCGACGTGTACGCGATTGGCAAGTCGCGGCCTATTGGTCCTTGACTCAAGATAGCACCAATAGCTTCGGCGGACGCGTCGGTCGTTATCACGAATGGTTGTTTAAAGTTGGGGTACTGCAAGATAGGCGCTTCGCATAGGCAATCTCGGAGTTTGACGAATGAATTCTCTTGCTCGTTACGCCATACAAAGGGCGCGTCTTTTTTTAACAAATTTGTAAGTGGCTTAGCAATATTGGAAAAATTTGCGATGAACCGCCTGTAGTATCCCGCGAGCCCGAGGAATTGTTTGATCTGTTTCGCGTTGCGCGGGCGCGGAAAATTTTTGACGGCGCTAATTTTCGCAGGGTCAGGTTTTACACCGTGCTCACTGATAATATGACCCAAATAGCTTACTTCTCTCCTCAAGAATTCGCACTTATCCGGCTGCAATACTAAATTAGCTTCTTTGAGCCGTTGAGTTAATTTCTCGAATTTAAGTCGATGTTCTTGAAGAGAGCTAGCGTAGATAACAATATCGTCCAAATAGACGAAAATTTCGTTCCCCTGGAGACCGGACAGGACATTGTCCATAAGTCGTTGGAACGTTGCTGGCGCATTTTTTAATCCGAATGGCATTCTTTTAAATTCATAATGCCCGTGAGGCGTCGAAAAAGCGGTTTTGGGAGCATCGGCGGGCTCCATTGGGATCTGGTGAAATCCGCTCGCGAGATCGAATGTACTAAAATACTTCGCGCTCCCGAGCTGATCAAGTATCTCGGTAATGCAAGGGAGGGGATAGGCATCGGCGACAGATTTCTCATTGAGTGCGCGGTAGTCGATGACGACGCGCCATTGCTTGTTGCCCAAGGAGTCCGGTTTCTTTGGGACAACCCACAATGGCGAATTATATGGTGATTTTGACGGAGAGATGACACCATTTTGTAAAAATTTGTCGACTTGTCGTCGAATCTCCTCCTTATGAGCTGGTGGGAACCGGTATTGTTTCACATTGACGGGGCGGTCGTCGACGGTTGGAATCTTGTGCGTGGTTGCTGACGTATGCCCTAATTTATCCCCCTCAATGTGAAAAAGCTCCTGCGTGCTTTGAACGAGACGGACGACGTGCTCTCTTTCCTCTGCGTTGAGGTGGTCGAGACGGAGGAGACTAAGAATTCGGTCTAGGCGAGATTTCGAAGGATTGGCGGATTTCGATGTTTGTTTCAACGGCGCCTGTTGTATATTATTTTTAACCGCCTGAGCATAAGAGATCTGTTGAACATTCGCGATTTTGCAACGCGAAGGAGGAGTTTCGATTGTCGGATATGGTGTCTGACCCGAGAAAGAAATAGAAGTTTTCCCTTTTTGGGATGAGCCGATCGGTACGGCGGATACGTTGGATTTAGAAAAAACCGGATAGAGCGATGGACTTTCCTCCTTATGGAGGGGAGTCATGATTTGCGCGGGCTCAAGTACGATTTCTGGTAACGCGATTTCGACGGCGCGGTCGGATGAATTAATTATTCGAGTTACCGCTTTGCCCCGAATTACTCTGACGAGAGCGTTTCCGAAAAATATACCCGGCGCAAGATCGATACGAGGAATTATACCTTCCGCGAGGTTCGAATTAACTACGCGGACCTTGATACCGATATTTGATCTCGGCGGAATGGAGATACGGTCTCCTGACTTCGGAGAAGCTGCTTTGTCTTGCGTTCGAAGCTTCGATTTCGTTGCTGCATCGCGTTTCAGCGGAGGCGATGATTTACGCGACGGGCGCGGCGGCGGAGGGGGAATAGATTCCGTGCGCGGCGCTTGTTTACGTTTCGGCGATAGGAGAGGCTTTATTTTCGAGTCCGGTGACGGTTCCTCGAGTGCTTCGATATCGTCTTCGAAAGGAATTCTCTTACCATTCCATTTGATTATTTTATTTGGAAAAGAGATTTCTGCGTCCATACAGAACCCGGAGCCGAGGATCCCGCTTGGTTTAAGGGGAAAATCATCCTCGACCACATTAAAAGGAACGACGCGACCGAAAATGACAAGATTCACCGTCCCTAGGGTTGCGGTTTTGCCATCGGTTACCCCTGTTATTATTACGATCTCGGACTTATCGATTCGCGCGGATGCTTTTAGAGCCGAACGTTTTATAATATTTATTTCCGCCCCAGTGTCCACCATGAAGCGAGTTGGTGAAATTAGAAGATCGGATTTTAAAATTACGTTTGGCTTGCTAGTTTTTCCGGTTATGTTTATCGCGGCGTTTCGTCGATTTCCGCGTTGGAGTTGTTCGCGGCGAGAGGACGGACTTGGTGCGCGGCCTCGCCACCTGTCTCGCGGCGGGTGCGGAGGCCATTGTCGTTTCCCGAATTTTTATTTACCGCGTTGTTGTACTGTCTTTTGCGGCACTCGCCTATTTCGTGCCCCGGGGTCTTGCAATAGCGACAAAATTTGGGCGCGTCCCTGGCTACGATTTGTCTCGGTTGTTCGTACGCGGGGCCTCGAGTAGGAGGCGGTACGTCCCTGGATCGCAAGTATTCCTGCGGTCGGTACGGCGATGGCGGTCTGAACCGACACTCAGTCGCGTAATGTCCGATATTATTGCATTTTCGGCAAATAATTTCGGCTGGTTTTTCGCGCGATTCTGGTCGCGCGGCACGCGATCTACCTAGTCGGTTGCAATCACGTTCGTGCATTTGATAGAGCTCCCGCGCTCGAGCGAACGTTTCTCGCAATGTACCGAATGAATTTACCGTCATCTGCATTCGAATTTCCGGAATGAGACCGTCTTTAAAACATTGTAGGGTGAGCGCGTCTACGTCATCGAGCGATTCCGGTGTGTCTCGTCGAGCAAGCCTCTCGCAATCAATTATAGCGGTTCTATGATCTTTTACTCGACCGATGTAATCTAGAATGTGCTCGTTCGCGCGCATAAATATATTAGCAAGTTCACCCCGATAATGATGAGCTGATTTTACGGAGCAAAATGTGCTGCGAAGAACGTCCGTTAATTCGAGTATTGTGTAACACGGCTCGTCTTCTAGCGCGGCGTAGGCACGACCCTTGAGTTTTCCCTTAAGCAGGCGTGTGAAAGTTCGCTCGCACCCATTAGGGATAAGCTCATAAGCGCGTTTACACGCTCGGGTAAACTGAAGAATGGGAATGTTCTGACCATCGAATGTCGGCACGGCTTCGAGGGCCTGCTTAAGCGATAGCTCGCCGTGTTGCGAACTATTTGTATTGAAATCGGAGCTCGAATTATGTGCGTAAAGCGGATTTCCCCGAGGAATATCTAGAGAAACAGTATCGTCGCGCGTTAAATCAGGCGTTCTGCGAATAGATTCTAATTCACGACGTAAAATTTCTATTTGCTGGAGCAACGCGGCATTACTCGGATCGGTCGCTTTCGTATTTTTCGCGGAAGTATTTTGTTGCGCGGTACTAGGAAGAGGCTCGGCGATAGCGTCTTGGAAGTCGAGCGTTCTGCTACTGCGTTTTTCGCGTTCGGAATCGGCCATCGCGGCGGCTCGCTGTGTCTGCTGGCGCGTTTTTGTCGGAGTCCGGGTTGCCATATCTAGTTTCGCGGTTCCTTTCGGCAGAATTTCCGGAGGAAACGCGTGGCTATCCCACCGCTGTCACCAAAAATAACTTTCGTGTCACGTCCCGAGGTGCGGTTGCGCTCGCAACGGTGGCACAAAGTCGTAACCGTTCCCGAAAATAACGCGAATTGCGTCCGGACCGGGTTCGTTGGCGTTTCGGACTCGATAAAACGGTAATTAACACTAAACTTACCTTGCGAAGGTTTGATTCCGCTGTCTGATTTCTCTTTCTAGGTACCTGGAGCGCCTTGGGTCCGCAACCGGGATGGCGGCGGCGTACGGCTGGAACGGAGGTACGGGTCGTGCGGCGAAGGAAACCTCCTTCACAGGAACCAGGACTCGAACGCAGAAAATTGAATATTCTGGTGCATCACCCACGTATTCCCGAGCGAGACGACGAATAAACTCTCTCCTCCCCGCGCGTCGCGTACGCTTTGTCGGAGGTGCAAGGCTCGTCGAGAATACTTGAACTTCGGTCGAGTACGGCGCGGCTAAGCGTTGGTTCGCTCTAGCTTACCGGGATCAACCTGGGCGCAAGATATTCTGTATACGGTAGAAGTGAGGATGGAGCAACTAAGCGCTGGTTCGCTCTAGTCGTCGAGCCTCAAGACTATCGCAGATGAGATATAGAAATAGAATAATCGCGAGCGTACCCGTGGAGTAGAATTAAGGAATTGTATTTGGACTCGAATAAAGATACTTTGAATCTGGTAAAAATAAACTATATTCTATGATTTCACTATACTAAATACACTTGACTAAGTTCTAAGTTACTGACTAGCGATTACAATGAGAATTAGAAATAGTATAAAGTATCGAATGGACTCCGCTATGGGAGTATGGATAGAGACGAATGCATTAGAGCTAATTGCTCGTTGCGAATGAGCCTATTGCTCGGATCGGAAGTGCATCGTTCGGATGCTGGATTAGAACTCCTCGGTTCGGAGATGAGATACGAACTCTCCCGTTCGGAGGTGAGATTGGAACTGACTCTCGGATCTCGCGTCCGCGACCTCCTCGGGTCGCGCGGCGCACGAGTCGCTGGGCCCTCGCGGTGGGGCGGACGGTCGGAGTAGGGCGGCCGCTCGGCCCTCGTGGTGGGGCGGCCGTTCGGAGTGGGGCGCGGCCCGCGTTAAGCGTGAGCCGCGAGCGTCGAGTGTGCGCGCGAGTGCACGGAACATAGCCGTGCATGAATAAAATATATACATATATTTACTTAAATCTAGGTGTGTGTTGGTGTGTATGTACAAATGTGAGTAGTGTGCTTATTCTAGTCCCACATGTACGAGAAGTACGTATAGGGCTTCGTGATCGCTGGGGATTCGACCCAGTACGTGTCGGAGAGCTCCTCGCCCTCGTAATACGGGGTGAAGTCCTCCCCCTCGTGTGTGGAGATCGCGCGTGGGCGCGGCATGCTGCATCCTTCTTCCCTCTCGTACCTTTGTCTCCTTCTGTAAGGACGGCGAGTCGGCGGGTGGCCCGTGTGCAGGGGCTCCGGATACGGATGCTGGGGATGATGAGGTGGACGCCGGAGGGTGGCAGGCGGTACGCCTGACGTTACAGAAGCATTAGAACTCTATTGCTACGATACGTAGCCATCTGCAAACGCTATTTCCCAGCGAGGAAGTGTCGCATTCACATTCATTTGAAGTGTAGACGAGGAATACATAACAATTCGCAAATCATATTATATC